>NW_023605083.1:37042796-37085879 GCF_014898055.3 Talpa occidentalis | reverse complement strand
AGGTAGAGCCTCTACATCTTTTGATTAACCTTTTCCAGAGTTATGAATTGATTTTGCATCCCTGGATTCTGAGTTAGGTCATCCATGTGATTTGCTTTGGTCAGTGGTTGTTAGGAAAGCAGAGATTCTTCAACAAGCTTTTCCAAGTTCCTCTAACTTACTCTACTTTCCCTCTGCCCTTGCTTTGAAAATATGCCCAGACTAGCAAACTAAAGGACAAAGATTATAGAATAGAGCCAAGTAACCCCAGTTATCCAAACTAAAACCACCACAGCCCAACTTCCAGTCAACTGACCACAGATTTGTGAGTTCAGCTCAACCTGGTTGAAATCACTCTCCTATAGACTCATGAGTTAAATTAATACATGTTGTTTTGAACCACTGAGATTTGACAATGGGTAACATTTGAGGTCAGTAGATTAGTGTATAGGGGCTTTATTTTAAAAACCAGTGAGAAGTATAACAGATACCACCTAAACTTGTTTTCCCTGGGGAGAAAATGGAGGATTCTAAAGATCAAAATTTTATGAAATTGTTGATCCTCATCTATAAAAACAATAGGTTATAAATATGAATCTAAGTATGAAAGTAAATACATTTTTAAAAATGAAAAAAAATTAACAGACATCTCAGAAATCTAAATAACTTTCTTTTGAGTAGTTTTGGCATTCTACCAGAAATGGCTGCATAGAAATGCTTTTTACTTGCAATCCTGCTTCCCCTCCCTGCCTAGAACACTATAAACTCCAATACTCAGAGAGGTTCATGTGTATAAAAACCTGAACCTTGAGCTCATTAATTTCACAGTAAATCTGCCTCCCTCTTCATTTATAGTATAATTTATCTACAGAAAAGGTTAAGGAATTATAATAAAACAAGATAGTATTGTAACAATTGCTTTTCTGGTGTTCTCCATGGGTGATTTTAGAGAAAGGAGCAAGTTGGCAAAATTCCTGAGGATACGTAGAATTGTCAGACTTGTGATGGAAGTTAAGTTGAAGAATACCAAGTGAGGTGAAAAGAGTTGCTCTTCTTATGCCATCAGTCCTCCTTTTTTCCAAGCTTCTGGAACTTTTATTATTAAATTTGCTTTTAAAGGATGAACTCCACTGAAGTGTGGAGTTCAAGAAAATGAGTATCTACCAGTGTCACTGGGAGGAATACCTTATTGGACTTTAACAGTGTACTAAATACTTATTGACATTTATGTAAAAAGGCAAATGTGCCCCTTTAAAAAATCCAAAGTATTATTTTTACCATGTGCCTCCCTAATTTCAGTTCTATATGTCACCCAGGTAGGATGAGATATTCAGACTAAAGAAAACACTTCCTAACTGAAAATGTCAAAATCATTAGCTTGATTTGCATGAGTAAATGGAAGTACAAAGCTGAGCCCTTATTGATTCGATTATCAGCAGTTAGATTGTTGATTAATGAAGTTTTTTTTTTATCTCCACATCTTCCATTTAGTAGTTCCTAAACTTATTCTCTCAACCATTTGCTATGGGTATCAAAATGTGACTTACAAAATTATCTGAAAAGAAATTTTGAGTTGCCTTTTTAATGAAATCATTTTGTTTTTTTTTTCTTGCATATAATAAGGCAGGTATTCCTTATTAAAATAAGTGCCTTTCAGAAATATGATATGAAGAACACAAAACAAGCCAATATTTCAAATCTTACTAACAACTGCAACTGTGATATATTTACTAATGTGTGGAAACTTTAAAAATCTTACTTTTTCTCATATGAGTTTAGTAAGATACATAAAGTAAAAAAACAAAAAAGATAAAGTGCTCATTAAATTGTCTTATAAATTTTTCAAAAGAGATTAAAATGAATAACCTAATTTGAATCTCAGAATAGTTTTGGTGTGCATTAGAAAGTATTTACATACTTATCACTTTTCTGGTAAAAGAGATTATCAATTGCTCTCAACATAAAAAGAATTAGTGAAGTAGATCTGGTTTGACTTATTTTACGTTGTGTATAATTAGGTAACCTATGATTACAAGTCACTTAGGAGTATAACTGTAAATATGGGATAACTTATGCAGTAGTTAATAACAACTCCATTTCTCAGCGGATTTCTCATTCACCCAACATATCCAGTACCATTTTTCAGGAGCATTATTCCTTTTTTTTTTTTTTAAAGATTTATTTATTTATTTATACAAGCACTGGGTACTGTCAGAAGCACGGGAGGGTGAGAGAATTCACCAGAGCCAGAGCGGGGAGCAGAACAGGCAGACTGACAAAATACACTGCTGAGGGGAGCAGCGGGTGCGGCAGGAGAGGTCTGCAAGCTATGTGGGAACCTCGCCCGGCAGCCAGGGATCGAACTGGTGCTGCAGAGGCTGCAGGCAGCTTTGCAGCCCAGCACTCAACCGCTTTGCCACCGGGGAGGCCCAGGGGCATTATTTCTTAAGGTCAGTAAGGGACAGAAGCTGAGGTTAACACCACTATTTTCTAACACCTATCAGCCAAGGCTTCAAGATTTGCCATGGGGAAAGGGAACAAAGAACATCAATCATATTGTGCTCATAAGTCAGGTCCAACTATGAGAATAATTAGTGTAGTTCTCCCAGAAAGAATGGGGACCAGGGGCCTCTCTAGTGGCCTATGGGTTAAGTCAGTGCTATCACTACCAAGACCTGAGTTCTATTCCCAGCCAGGGAGCTAACACACATACAGTGTAGCAGACCTCTCCTGTCTTGCCCGCTGCTCCTTTAGTAGTATATTTCAGTGAATCTACCTATTCTGCTCCCCATTCTGTCTCTGGTGAATCCTCTTAACCCCCACACCTCTGACCTAGACCCTAGTTCTACTATGCAAAATTAATAAAGAATTAAAAACAATAGGGGACAGGAGAATTAGTGATTTCACCCTCAAGATTGCAATTCATATCTTTCCTCTTGCCCTCTTATTCTTGTTGGAATAAGTTCCAACAAACTATTTAATAGAACTTCATGTATATGATTACATGCAGAAAGAAAAACCAATCAGACAAATTTAAAACCTCTATGGGTCTTTAAAGCCCACAGAGTCAGTCAATTCGTTATTGTCAATTTTCTCCCCAAACTCAGAAGGTAGAACCCTCCACTACAGCATTGTTCTAAAATAAAGAAATTCTAGCTAATTACATTCATTTTCACTTTTCCATTCCAATAATTGATGGGGATAACTGTGCTGCTATATAAAATAGAGGTTTAAAAATTATTTGCACAATTAGATTATATGAGAAAATGATCAACTGGCAATAAAAGGAGTAAGATGACATCAGGTTGAAGCCTTCAATAATTGTACACTAACAGTTATCTCCTGCATAGTACAATTAATGCTATTCTATGTATAAAGTTGTGTCCAACTTAATCTCCTGAGTATACTGAAGATGATGAAATAGTGGGGTGGTGGAATTATGACAGAATATTTCTGCTGAAAGTCACATAAATCAAGCTAGATTTTAAAATGATAACCACTCTCTATAAGATAGGTTTGCTGCCAATATTCTAAGTTCATCATAATTTGCCAATTATTTTTTTTAAGATATGGGCTTCAATAATCTGAACAGTCTAGGTTAAGATAGAATAAATATATTAGGATCTACCTATAGAAAAATAGAAAATAAACTGAGGATTGGGTCACTAGAAAACTTAAATATTATTAATCTGCATTTCATTTTTGGTAATGTATAAATCAACTCATTTTTTTTATCAAATTAAAACTAAGACTCTGAAAGGGATGAGGTTATTAACCCTTGTTCCCTGGCCAATTCCCATTTAGATAATTGCACTGTGCTGCAGAGCTAAATTCTTCCAGTAATTTCATTTTGAAAAATAAAATTAGACAGCAGATCCTGGCACCCTCTTCCAAATTGCACTGTAGTTCTATAAGTGTACTGTTTAACAGCTGCTATGTTCCACCCCTTAAGTGGTTATGTTCCCAATTTTCCAAAATAATTCATTTTTGTAAAAATAATACATCTTATTTATATAGAGCACTCTACTTCATGATGTCAATGTTATTTTCATTCAACCCATATAAACAGTGTCAGTATGAGACTGAGGATAATTTCACAGATAATGAAACAGACGCCTAGAAAAGAGAAAGGAAAGAGTACATGGTGAGCTGTGGCTCTGCTTTTATAAGGACCTAAAACTTCTTCTCCAGGATGCTTGTGTTTGCCCATCATGTTTTTCTCTATTAGGTTTCGCAGAGAATAAGGGGGTTGTCTTCATCACATGACAGATCAAATTAGGATAGGATACATGAAAAATGAGAATGTGTGCAGAAATGCAAGAATATTAACCAGTCTTCTAACATACCTAAAACACATGATTAATTTGGTAATTCTAAAATATGCCAATGAAAAGCTTCTTAACTTTATGCTACAAAGTGAGTAAAGTTCTCTTGATAATGCTGAGCAAACCAAGCGATTACGTAAGTTTGGCACAATACGAGGTATAGAGGCAAACTTAATGTAAGGTTCATTTATCTCTTTCCCCTTCAATTCCCTCAGGTGACCACATTCCAAATGTGATCAAGACTAATAACCACTTTGTCAAAGAGAAAAATAAGTAGAGTAGAATGTCATCACATTTTTCCTAATAAAAAGCTTTGTTCTCTTTCTTTTCAACTTTTACCCCTAGAATTGTTTTTCAATTCCCTATTTTATTGTGCATATTAAATACTTTCAAAACATACATCACTCTTTTCTTGAAATTATTAAGTATCTAATAATTTGAATATAATAAGATGAGCTATTGAGCTAGTTTTCCTGTATTTTGCCACATAAAAATCTATTTTCCTTTGCAGTTTAGCATTACATGATTTTCTTATTAGGTAGATTAAAATGTGATAGTAATGAACTTACTAATATTGAATAATTAGAATAAACCCCACTTGATCGTATGTATTATACTTACACTCTTGGATTTTTTTATTAAAAGATAGTTCAGATTATTGTTTTGCTCATCATATATAAAGTTGTAATTTTTCACTCATACCTGCTATATAAAATTTTGGGGGGTTTATTATTTTTTTAAATGCCCTCAAATAGTTTAAGTCACATTTTTTTAAGATTTATGTATGCATACAAGAGCTGGGGTACAGGCCAGAGGTGCAGGAGGTGAGTGGATTCACCAGAGACAGAACAGGGAACAGAACAGGCAGATCAACCGAAGTACACTGCTGAGGGGAACAGCAGGCGAGTCAGGAGAGGTCTGCTGTACCATGTGGGTTGCTCTCCTGCCGGCCAGAGATCGAACTTGCGCTGCAGAGGCTGCAAACAGCTTCAAAGGCAGTGTCTCAACCCCCTGTGCCACCAGGGAGCCCCTAAAGTGATATTTAAACTAAAAAAAAAATACAAATATTTGCAAATCTCTGTGTGTGACACTATTTGGACCTTGTGTCTTTGTGCAGGATAAATAAAATAGAAAACAAAAAGACAGTCCAAAAGATTAATGAAACCAAAAATGTGTTACTGAAGGAAAAAAATCAACAAATTAGACAAACCTTTAGCAAGACTCACTAAGAAGGGAGAAAAATATGATAAGTAGAATCAGAACTGAAAGAGGAGAAATTACAACAGACATTTCAAAAATATAGTCCATTATAAAAGATTACCATGAACATCCATATGCCAGCAAGTTGAATAACCTAGATGAAATGGAAAAGTTCACAGAAGTTTACAACCCACCAAGCCGAACCAAGGAGGAGATAGGAAACCAGAATAGACCAATCACAGGCCAGGAAATTCAAACAATAATCCAGAGTCTCCCAAGTAACAAAAGCAAAAGCCAGGCAGTTTCATTAGTAATTTCTACAAAACCTTCAAAGATGATATCTACTCTTGTCAAACTCTCCCAAAAAGTAGAGAAAGGGGAAATGATCTATTTCTGCTATGTCAAAGTGCAAGTGTCAACTTATCATTGTTTCTATTTTAATAGTTCCGAACTCAAAAAAAGAAAAAATCTTCTTGTTGTCTATACTAACTCTCAGGGTATCAGGATACCAACTTTATCTATATTATAAACATAATTTATCAATAAAGACATGTTTAGATTTATGTCTTTATTAGGAAGACAAATTAATCAAGAACTGCCTCTATTTCAAAACTTACTCAAGTTCCATTACCTTGACTCTCATCTACTGGCCCTCACTATCTGTTCATCTTTTGTTCTCCATGCCTTTAAAAACTACTTATTGAGGCAAAATAGGATTTTAAATATATATAACAGAGATGTTTCACCTTGACCACTTTGAAATAGGTCATTTTGAGGAACTCACTAGGAGGTGAAAGATTCTAAAACCTATTAATCTTGAAAGGTCTCAAGAGTCTTTCTGCCATTATTCTTTGCTTTACTATTTTATATGTAAGCCACACTTCTGACAGGTAGATTCTGAAAGGTTGACTTGACTCTGATATCCACGGTTCCCTTTCCTTTCAGAAGAAAATGAAATTCATTGATGAAAAATTTTGTGTTATAGCATAAGTGCAAAAAAAGTCATTCCCCCTGTTAGGCAGGAAAGAAATCCAGATCAGATCAAATGAATTGAACTGGAGGGGCAAAGGACTTTTTTCACTTCCATACTGTCACTGTTAATTTTGTGGACCCCTTTTTGTTTTGAATGAAGATGATGATGATGATGATTTTGGTAATGAATGATACCATTAGTCAGTATATCTGTATGACAGGATTAAACTTTTAGAAATAGATTATATATTAACACATTTAATAGAACTATTTTAATGTATATCACCAAATTGTATGTCCTATGTAAAAGAAAGGGCTAACAAGAACATTACTTCATTCATTAATTGTTTTCAATAAATATTTTTGATTAACAATATATATCAGCACTATTCTAGGCACTAGGTTTAGAGTACAGATAATGTAAATCCTTGCCCTACTGAGTTACATCTAACTGGGCATGGTCTATTGTGAGAACTGAACCTCTCCTCAAATACCACCTTTCAGAGAGAACTGATCACCCTCTAGTAGCTTATCCTGCTTTAATTATTTTCATGGAAATGTCACTTTCTGTTATACATTTAATTTTCTGATACATATAATTACATGTGCATTATTTATTTTTTAGATGATTGAATTTCTCAGAAAACAGGCCTTTACAGATCACTGTAGGTGAGCTATGTAGTTACAAATAGATGGTAAAGATTTCCCCTGCCCCAGTACTGCATGCCCAGAAGAGGGAACTGTATTATCAAGTGAGTTTGTGGCAACCACAGAGCAAAACTGACTCAATACACTGATGTGCACACCAGAGACAAACATTTGCAATATAAGAATGTCCCAGCAGCTGCTTACCATGGTAGCAAGTCACAGGCAACTTATAAGTGGAGAAGCTGACTTGCTAGTAGTGAGGATCCTGGGGTTCTAAATTAGGATAAAGAGGTACTTGGAACTGGTCACCAGACCCTCTAGAGTTTGAGGACTGGTAAATCTGAGAGTGTTGTAAGTGTGACCTCCACACAGAATGCAGTAATTGAACCCCTGGACCACCTTCCTAGCCTCTTGTGTACTTGATAACAGAAATCTAGCTTTCTGTCTGTTTCTATAAGAGGTCCCTAGCCTTCTGTCAACTATCTGTCACTCAGGGACAGCTCTTTGGCAGCCTGCCATTTCTTACCCTCAATGCATCCATCCTCCTAGACAATTTCACTTTGTGTTTCAAAGGCCCTGCTGAGAGCTGGAGAGATGGATTCATCAAGAATGTGAAAGAAAGTGAAACATACTCAGCAAGAAGCAAAAAAAAGAAGAAAATAAGCAGAGGGATAAAAATAGTGAAAGGAAAGTTTTAATTTAAAAAAAAAATTATGGTAACTGGTCACTCATTTCAGGCTCTGTAGTTCCAACTGCATTTGTCATATCTCTGAAATGTAGTATTAGAGGTAAGGGCAGAAAAAAATCAACGGCTTGGATGTAAAGGAAAAAGATACTTGCTTTTTGAAGTCAATTTATGGACTTTTTTGTCCTAGTAGTCTCTCCCTGTTCAAGTGATTCCAGTTCTCATTTGGTGCTGGGAAGATAGCATTTAATAGAAATTAAACATCCCTATTTATTCTTTCCTGTTATTTTATCTCATAGTTATCAATTTATTGCTGGAATAATAAAATGCAACAACTACAGATTCAAAATGATTTGTAATTTATGGATATTAATAGAGAATTAACCATCTTTGTATGAGCTTTTATTATATTGTAAGTATTGTGAAGTCCAATATATTTCAATTTAGCAGCTGTTCATATAATGCCTGTTTACAAAATGTACCATCTGTTTAACCTAATCATTTAATATTAATATAAAAAACACAAAATCAAAACAGTCTCTTTTCTGAAATGAAATACCAAAATGGAATAGTTTTGTGTTGACTATATGAGTGAAAAATAATCTAGATATTATATTTAATAATATAAATGAGAGTTAACTATTATAGGCATAGGAAACATAGCAGTGAACAAAATACACAAAATTTCCACATTCATAGAACTTACATTCTCATTAGGGAAGTCTGACAAAAAAAAAAAAATGAAAGAACTAAGAAAAAAGTAGAATGTGCCCGTTACTGGCGAGGAATAAGAAACCTAAGAACCGGGCTTCCCTGGTGGCACAGAGGTTAAAGACAGTGCTATTAAGCAGTTGCCAGCCACTGCAGCAGGAATTCGATCACCAATTGGCCAGGGAGCTGACCCACATGTGGCGCATCAGACCTCTCCTGTCTCGCCCGCTGCTCCCTCAGCAGTATTTCAGTGGATCTGCCTGTTCTGCTCCCCACTCTTTCTGGTGAATCTTTGCATCCCCCCAACATCTGTGGTTTACATCCCAGTTCTTGTATGCATAAATAAATCTTAAAAAAAAAAACCTAAGATGGGGAGAGGAATTTGGGGTGAAAAACAATTTGAGAAGTTTCCTATAGGAGGATATTTGAGTTCAGAACCCACAAAAATAGAGAAAACCATGAAGACATTTTGAAAGACAAGCATCTTAGCATTAGCTAGTGCAGTCTCAGTTCAGAAAACAGCAAGCAGGCCAGTAGATGGAGCAGAGGAAGAGAAGGAAATTATCAGGAGTGGAGTTAGAGAACAAAAGAAGCCAGATTGCACATTGAGGTTATTAAAAACATTTTGTAATAGGAATGTTTTGGGAGTCTGGAAATATGAAGAGTGAAGACTCCTCCAGGCTCACCTCCTCCACATATTTACAACCAAATTTTACCTAAACAAAAACAGTGACACCTCAGTGATGAACAGATGACAGTCAGATGCATCAAGAGGGACATGGTGGTCTGGGGTAGAAAAAATGTCATTTAACTATTGGAAGTGACACTGGGGCAGTGCCACCAAAGAGAAAGAGGGGCAGTTCCCCTGAGAAATCTCTGTACTCTTGCTGGCTGAAGATTCACACCCACCTAGGGACTTTATGGAGAAGAAAATGCACAGGGGCAGAGGGCAGGAATATGGTGGACCACTGGAGAATTACAGGAGTAAGGGTGCAGAGACTCTCAGCAGAACAACAGAAGAGTAGACAGATGCCTGAAAACTCAGACACTGTACTGCCAGATAACAACAAGGCACTAGGAGCTGGAGAAACTCCTCACATCCCTAAAGTGCAGAGTGTGAGGACAGTAGACAGTCTTTGTGACTTGTGGCATGAGGTCTGTGTGAGGTGGTGATTGACCCTGTGACTCCCAGAGGAGAATGGCTACAGCCTGAACTGGTGGATAGAACTAGACTGGATCACCTTATAGAAGAGGGTATTATCTGCAGCTGCTACCTAATTTATGCAAAACACCTGCCTTAGTACCCAGGGCCAAAGCCCAGAAAATAACTAAACGGTGTACTGTCATTAACCAGAGTTCAATGTACCCAGATCATAACAGGTGCAAGCACTCCTGTTGTAAGGAAGGTAAAGAGAATAAATCATCACCTGTGTCCCTGTTTCAACTATTAATATAATCCTCTCCAGGTACTACATCCATCATGCAATCATAGCTTAGAGGTTGTGCTGGCACAAGACTGTTCACATGTTTTGGATGAAAAGTTTTGTCTAGGGGAGGGGATCACTGTGGATCCCTACTACATAACTCAGGTAGCCATACCACTTTAAGAAGCTTGAACTCTTGGTGCTAATGGGAGGTGATGTTTTGGTGTCTTACTGCACATTCCTATCTACCATCCCTTGCCAACACAGATGTCCTGGTCATCTGAACAGAGCCATAGACCAGTCTGAAAAAATAAATAAGGTTCTAGGTTAAAAAATCTCAGTTATACCCAGCTACATGTAAGTATGGTGTAAGACCTACTTATCAAAACAGAAAAGGAAGCTCCATATATCAACATATAAAAACAGATAATCAAGAAACAGAAGAATATACCACAAATACTAGAGTAAAAAAAATCTCAGAGAAGTTTCAACAAAGTAGAAATGTACACTCTGCCTGATGAGGAGTTTAAGATAACAGTTATATACATACTTGTTAAAATAAGGGAAAAAAATGGATCAACAAAAAACAGGAATAAATATACAGAAAATATGAGCTTGTTATAAAAAAATTAGTTGATCTAAACAAAACGACAAGTGAATTAAAAACATGAAAGAGGGCCCCAAGAGTAGACAAATGAAAGTAACAAGCAGAATCAGTGAACTTGAATTCAACAGTGGCAGAAAACACACAAATAGAACAACAAAAAGGAAAAAAAAAAATGTAGTTCTTCAGAATAATTCACAGAATAATATCCATATTGTGAGAGTGCCTGAAAAAGAGAAAGACACAGAGAATTTAAAGAAATAGGAGTAGAGACTATTAATAATCTAGGAAAATCAGATATCCTGATCCAAGAATCCCAAATGAAATGCCAAACAGACACATACACTCACAAAATCCATTATAAACAAACTTCTGAAAACTAAAAACAAGAAAAGAATTATAAGAGCATTGAGAGAGAGTTACCCACAAGAGAATCCTACTAAACTGTCCACATACTTCTCAGTGCAAACTTTGCAGGTAAAAGGGAAATAGCAGTATTTAAAGTTCTCAAAGAAGATCGATTTCCAACCCAGAATAGAAATATGTTGTCATGTCAGCTTATGTTTACTTCTCTAAAATAAATGTCCTAGTTTCCTGATGTCAGTCGAGCTATTAATCCCACTGTGTATTAGAAAAATATTTCATGTCATCTAGCATTTTCTAAGGAAAAGTTGTGCAAATTTCCTGAGACCAAAAATTTTCAATGAAACTTATTTTACATGGTCTTCATAATTTATGGTCTCTAAATGGAATTCTGAATCCTTATGAAGAGGGTTGCCGTAATTGTCTTGTCTTGGGTCAGTATCAAAAAGGCACATTGCCTTGTGTCCATAAGGAATAATTTCTTTCAGAGAACCCACTATTTTTTTCCTGTTGCATCACTTGTGCTCTCTTTACAGAGAATGGAAGTCTGGGCATGATTGTGATGCCAAGAACACCCTTTCATAATATGTACCATTCACAAATCACCTAATATCCTCTTTATAGAAAAAGACCCACTTACATGAACAAGGATGGGGGTGACAAGGAGGAGTCTCTCATCACCTTGCAATATTTTATTTCCTAATACACAGTGTTGTTCTAAACAGGAAATCAGAAAATATATAAAGCAAGCTTAATTTAATTAATATTAAAATCATAATCATTATTGTTTATGATACTTAAGGCAGCCTAGGATTGTGGGAGGTAAGCACAGACTGCCATTTCTTACATTGGAAAGATTATAGACTTGTGTCAACTGCATTCTCATTATCTATTTTTGTAGACATTTTTGATAATGTAAATATAAATATATTCATCTAAGTAAAACAGACCTGGTTATACTTTCTCCACTCTTTTGTCCTTCTAAGGTTATTTTAATCCTGAATATCTCAATACTTACAGTCTTTATCATTCTAGTTTCCTATAGTAAGATCATCTGATGTGTCACCTAAGCCTTATATACAGTAATGATAAAAATATTTAACACAATGCAAACGGCAATAAAACCCTGCCACATAAAACTAGATTATTTCCTGTCCATTGAATTTGATTTACATCCTTTAACATATTTACCAAATAAGATTATTCATCAACATAGTTTTCTTCAAATCATCTTATAAAAAAATCTTAAATTCATGTTTATCACTTACATAAGTGATATAAATAGCATTTTTGTCACATAGCTTTCCCAAATCCAAATCTTGTACATTTTAAATTTTATGCCATAAATTAAAATTACACATGATACTCAATATACCTAGATCTCTGTGAACCTCTGTAGTCTCTGTTAATGACTGAACTTTTTTATATATACAATCAGAATTAATAAGCTTTTCTGATATGCACTGAAAATTGCAGGTATTTTTGGTCTGTCCTCCACATCACTTCCTAATTATGAGTGGCACATCTTGAGATACAATTTTATTGTTTACAAATGGAGAAATCATTCTATCTACTCATCTCAGAGGCTCTATAACATTAACTAGGTTCATTGTGAGATCTACGAGGAAAAGGCATTGCTGTAACCACCTGCTATTATAGTTACAGCCTCTTAATAATTCATTCCTTGAAGAGTACTATGATTTAGCTGCTTCCCCGATTCCTTAAATACCCATAACAACTGCATAGCCACATCTTCTAGTAAATGCACTAAGAAGTTAAATGTGATCACGTTACAAAATTCTTAGTTTACAGCTAGTCTGCTGACATAACACAAAATTATGTCAAGTGTCTGGTTTAACAGGATTCCCAGAAGTTTTTCAAGTGACTTCATTTAGAAAACCCTTGATGTTAGGAAGTATGTTGACTTTAACTTTTGTCAAATTTTCACAAAACTCTGTATTTGTTCCAGTTCCAGGTGTGTTACATTTAACACTATGTGAACTCTACTAATAACTCCTGCATTGGTTAAAAAATGTTATCTCATAAATCACAAAGATCCTAATAATGTTAGGGGGAAAAGGATGTCCTAAAGCTAATCCCATACAGGCTTTGTGGACTCCACCCCCACCCCAGGCCAAAGATACTGGGAACTCCAAATCCCATCACCACCAAAGGGAAGGTAGCTGGGACCTGAGGGTGGGGTTAAGCAGCCAGGTTGGTATAAAGCCAGACACGTGGGCTTTGGAGGGTTCCCCCATTTTGGCTCTCCACCAGCTCGCAGCATCCGGCCAGCTCTGAGAGTGACTTTGGGTTTCCAGGTCGGCTTTCAAGCACGCAGGTGAGGACCCACAGCCAGGCAACTCATTTAATATCGGGGCTGCCCTATAACAATAAGACATCATACATGGTCTGCATATTAGGAGAAAGGTTTGGTTACAGTTATTTTATTATTATACCTATTAGGATCAAAATGCCAATTTTTGTAATCATAATTATTAGATAAAATTTGAGAATCAATATTACTTTGGCTTTATTTCAGAAAATAACACAAGAAAATAAAATTAAGCTAGCTTCCTACAACTGAAAGAAAAACAAATTTCATCCATTGCATACACATTTGAAGCCATTTAAACATATTGTCAAAAGTTAGTATGATCTATAAATAATTTTAGTTGAGAAATTATATAATCAGTTTGGAATCAAAATATCCTTTAAAATATTTACAATTTATAGCCAAAAGGGTAGCAAAACAAAAGAGCATGTAGAAGCTCAAGTATTCAAACTTAGAGCGTGTATTATTTTCAAATTAGTCATTAAAACAAGGACATTCACAAGAGGTTGTAAATAATTTTAGATCACATCTTTTAATAATATTACTCTTAATCTTAAGAGTATGCATTTTTTGGCTGTTACCTGTAATTTATAAATAAAAATTTAAATCATAAATATTTCTATTTATTTATGTGATAAATTTTACTTGTATTTGTCAAAATTAAAAACCAGTTTTGTAACATGTGAATGTTAGCATTTTAAGATATATTACTTGGAGTAGGCGGAGCAACATGGCGGCGAGGAGACGCTGCGAGTAAGATCTCCCATTAAAAAAAGTTAATAGGGAGGAAAAGCGGCAGGTCCCAGTGAGAACTGGGACACAGAAGATAAACGGGTGACGCCAGCGAACTGCCCGAAGAAGAAAGTGGCCATAAAAGAGGACTAGAAGGGAGGGAAGCGCAGAACCCTGCTCCCCTCCCCCGCCCACAGAGGCAGCACTCTCCGACCTGCAGAGAGGAGGAAACAACAAACCAAAACGGCCAACAAGAACAAACGACTCAGCAAGCGGGACTGTGCGTGGAAAGGAACTATTGCAGCCACCACACCCCGTGAACGGGAGCTGAGGCGAACCCTGCAGGATCCGCAGCGACGGTGAGAGAACTGCGCCATTAGAGAAGAACAAAGACCCGGGAGACGCGCACACAGCCCGGGCTGCCGGTAAGCTGGCGCGGGAAAGCGGCGCGCTCGGCGCGCTTGAAAAGCAAGTGCAGACCTGGATCGCGGCTGCCCAGGTCCCCGCGCCTGCGACCTAGGCTGCGGGGAGACGACCTAGGCTTGCGGGGAGACGCGCGGAGGTCCTCACGGAGGTGAAGGTCCCTCCCTGAGTGAGCAGGAACCAGGCGCCCAGGCACGGGAGCGGTGCAAAAGGCGCCATTCCCGCGCCACTGAACTGGGCTACAGCCCGCGTCCTGGAACTGAGGGCTTTGAACTGAGACCCGGGGCACGAAAATTCGGGGCGTGGGTTCTCCACGACGGTGGGGCACAAGGCAGACACAGCACCCCAAAGCTGTTGAGGTGTACCCTACCATTCCTGCTCTGTTCTCTGTCCCACGGGGTGGGGGAGGCGAAAAACAGCCCCCCAAGGACAATAGGAGAGATCTCTGGCGCCACCTAGCGACCAGGAAAAAAAAGTCACTAACACCCTATAAAACAGGACATTTCTTAAGACTGCTTGAAAAGGGCAGGTTTCTGGAGACCCAGTGGCCAGCCGGGAAGTTATTCCACGCCAGGCCCCTTCCGACCAGCAGTCTGAGCCCACAGAGGGAGCAGGCACCCACGTCCGGGGCAGACCGGGTGCGCAGAAGAGTGTGCCTGAAACCGAGGCGCAGGGACTGCATCCCGCTTCGCCATTTGAGAACAGGGACATTTCTTCAGTAAAAACTGCCTAAATCCACCAGAAAGCTCCCCCAGAAGACAGAGATGGCTCCTGGAAGAGCCAGAGGGGAGCGGAGAAGTTCACCCAAGATGTCAGTCAGTCCGAGCAACACAGTGTCCCAACGCATACGACAAATTAGAAAACAGACAGTAGGGGTAGTAGAAAAACCACACGAACCTAAAACTCCTCAGGAAAGAAGCACACCACAAAAAGAAAACCACTCCCCAGATTGCAACGACAGCAACTTGGAAGAACTTCTGAGCCTTCCAGAAAGAGAATTTAAAAATTGCCATGATTAAAAAGTGATAGATCAGAAGAAGGAAATTGAGTCCCTAAAGAGGGAAGTAAGAGAAATGCAGGAGATCAAAGAATTAATGGAGGAACTAAAGAACTCTGGGAAAAGCAATGAAAGCAGAATAGATGAAATGGAAGAACGAATAAGTATCTTGAAGACACAGAAATAAAAAGAACCAAAACAGAAAAGGAAAGAGAAGTACGAAGGAAAAAGAATGAAGAAGACTTCGGGAACTATCTGACTCCATGAGGAAAGGAAATATAAGAGTTATAAGGAATTCCAGAAGGAGAGGAGAGAGATGTAGGAACAGAGAAAATATTCATGGATATAATTGAAGAGAACTTCAAATGCGAAGAAGGAGCTGAAAATTGATATACAAGAAGCAAGAAGAACACCAAACTTCCACGACGAAAGGAAAAACACAGCAAGACACATAATAGTAAAGCTCCCAAGAATCCAGGACAAGGAAAAAATAATGAGCTGACAAGAGGGAAGAAACAGATAACATTCAAAGGAAAACAATCAGGCTGACATCAGACTTCTCTGAAGAAACACTACGGGCAAGGAGAGAGTGGAGGGACATAGTCAACAGACTCCAAGAAAACAGATGCCAACCAAGAATACTCTATCCCGCAAAGCTCTCTTTCCTCCATGAAGAAAGAATATGGACCTTCCCAGACAAAGAGAAACTCCGGAATTTCATTGCGACTAAACCCCCACTCCAAAAAATACTACAAGGAATCCTAAAGCCAGAACCTCAGAGGGACGAATAAACAACGAAAAAAGACCAAAAAAAAAAAAAAAAAGTTATTAAAAGAATAAATAAATAAAATCAAAGGAAAGACAAACATAATGGCAAATACAGATGCTAACATATCATATTAACTCTAAATGTAAATGGACTAAACTCTTCAATAAAAAGACACAGAGTTGCAGCCTGGATTAAGAAACAAAACCCAACCTTTTGCTGTCTCCAGGAAACACATTTAGCTACAAAAGATAAAAATAGGCTCAAAGTCAAAGGATGGAAAACAATCCTACAAGCAAATGGGCCAAAAAAGAAAGCAGGAACAGCTATACTTATATCAGATAAAACAGACTTCAAACTCAAAAAAATAAAAAGAGACCCCAATGGTCACTACATTATGATTAAGGGGACAATACTTCAAGAAGAATAACACTCATTAACATATACTCACCAAACGAAAGAGCACCAAAATATATCAGACAACTGTTGTCCTCTCTGAAACAGACATCAGAGAAAACACATACGTAGTGGGAGACTTCAACACACCACTATCAACAATGGATAGATCAACAAGACAAAAAATAAGTAAAGAAACTAAAGCTCTAAATAAGGACCTAGAGCATTTGGGCTTAACAGACATCTATAGAACACTAAACCCAAAAAAACGGAGTACACATTTTTCTCAAGCGCACACGGATCATTCTCCAGGATCGATCACATACTGGGGCACAAGACAAACATCAACAGATACACCAAGATTGAAATCATACCAACCATCTTTTCTGACCACGAAGGCATCAAACTAGAAATAAATCATAAAAAGAAGGCAAGGAACTATCCTACCTCATGGAGAATAAAAACCACACTACTGGAAAGACCACTGGACTAACGAGGAGATCAAAGAAGAAATTAAAAAATTCTTTGAATTGAATGACAAGGAGGACACCAATATCCTAAATGTATGGGATGCAGCAAAAGCAGTAATAAGAGGAAAAATATAGCAATAGAAGCTCACATCAAAAAACAAGAAAGAACTCAAAGAAACAACCTAATCTCGAAGCTCAGAGATCTAGAAAAAGAACAACAAAAAAAACCCCAGAACCAGTAGAAGAAAAGAAATAATAAAAACCAAAGCAGAAATAAATGAAATTGAAAACTAAAAAAACAATCCAAAAGATCAATGAAACAAGAGCTGGTTCTTTGAAAAAATAAATAAAATAGACAAACCCCTAGCCAGGCTCACAAAGGAAAAAAGGGAGAAAGCACAAATACACAGAATCATAAATGAAAGAGGAGAAATCACAACGGACACAGCAGAAATCAAAAGAATAATCAGTAACTACTATGAACAGTTATATGGAAACAAGTTCAACAATCTAGAGGAGATGGACAAATTCCTACAACTCTACAATCACCCAAAGCTAGATAAAGAAGAATAGAACACCTAAACAGACCAATTACAAGCAGCGAAATTGAAATGGTAATCAAAACCTCCCCAAAACAAAAGCCCAGGACCTGATGGATTTACAAATGAATTCTACCAAACATTCAGAGACGAATTAGTGCCTATCCTTCACAAACTCTTCCAAAAAATTGAGAAGGAAGGGACAATACCAAACACGTTCTATGAAGCCAATATTACACTAATACCAAAACCGAATAAGGACAACACAAAAAAGGAAAACTATAGGCCAATCTCTCTAATGAACACTGATGCAAAAATCCTCAATAAAATTTTAGCTATCAGAATCCAACAATGTATCCATAAGATAATTCACCACGACCAAGTTGGATTCATTCCAGGGGCACAAGGATGGTTTAACATCCGAAAATCAATCAACGTTATCCAACACATCAACAAAAAGAAATATAAAAAACCATATGATAATATCAATAGATGCTGAGAAAGCTTTCGACAAAGTGCAACACCCATTCATGATAAAAGCCCTTGAAATTCTTGGGATACAAGGAACATACCTCAACATCATAAAGGCCATCTATGACAAGCCAACAGCCAGTATCATTCTCAATGGTGAAAAGCTGAAAGCAATTCCATTAAGATCTGGAACAAGACAAGGATGTCCACTCTCACCACTGCTTTTCAATATAATACTGGAAGTCCTAGCCAGAGCAATAAGACAAGAGAAAGACATACAAGGAATCCAAATAGGAAAAGAAGAAGTCAAACTATCACTATTTGCAGATGATATGATAATATACATAGAGAACCCCAAAATCTCCACAGAAAAACTAATTCAACTCATCAATCAATTCAGTAAAGTGGCAGGATACAAAATCAACACGCAAAAGTCAGTAGCCTTCCTATACACAAACAATAAATCTGAAGAAGAAGAAATCAAAAAAACCACCCCTTTATTATCGAAACAAAAAAAAATCAAATATTTGGGAATAAATCTAACAAAAGAGGTAAAGGACCTATACAAAGAAAACTATAAAACACTGTTAAAAGAAATAGAAGAAGACACAAAGAAATGGAAAGACATCCCCTGCTCATGGATTGGAAGAATAAACATTATTAAAATGGCCATCCTACCAAAAGCAATATACAGATTCAATGCTATTCAATCAAAATCTCAATGGCATTCTTCAAAGAAATAGAACAATTATTGATGAAATTCATATGGAATCACCAAAACCCCGAATAGCCAAAGCTCTACTGAAAAAAAAGAAGGAAATGGAGGCATCACACTCCCAGACTTCAAACTATACTACAAAGCCATAATCATCAAAACTGCATGGTATTGGAACAAGAACAGACATACAGACCAATGGAATCGAATAGAAAATCCAGAAATAAACCCACAGATTTATGGTCAACTAATCTTTGACAAAGGAGCAAAGACTATGCATTGGAGCAAAGAAAGTTTGTTCAATAAATGGTGCTGGGAAACTGGGTCGCTACATGCAAAAGAATGAAGCTTGACCACTACCTCACACCATACACAAAAATCAACTCAAAATGGATTAAAGAACTAGACATAAGACCTGAAACCATAAAATACATAGAAGGAAATATAGGCGAAACACTACGGGATTTGCACATCAAAGACATCTTTACAGACACATCACCCAAAGCAGTGATAGTGAAGAGAAAGATAAACAGCTGGGACTACATCAAATTAAAGAGCTTCTGCACAGCAAAAGAGACAATACACAAAACAAAGAGAAACCCCACCAACTGGGAGAACATTTTGCACCCAACACTAATGATAAAGGACTGATCACAAAAATCTGCAAAGAGCTGATGAGACTCAGCAGCAACAACAAAGAAAATAATCCAGTCAAAAAATGGGCAGAAGAGCTAAAAGAAACTTCTCTGAAGAGGAAATGCAAATGGCCAACAGGCATATGAAAAAATGTTCAACATCACTTGTCATCAGGGACATGCAAATCAAAACTACCATGAGATACCATCTCACACAGTGAGAATGGCACATATTAAAAAAAAAGCAACAACAAATTTGGCGAGGATGGGTGAGAAAAAAGGAACTCCTTGTGCACTGTTGGTGGGAGTGCAAACTGGTCCAACCACTAGAGAGCTGTGTGGAGATTTCTGGACCTACTAACATAGAGCTTCCATATGATCCAGCAATTCACTCCTAGGTATTTACCCAAAGGACACAGAAACATCAATTCCAAAGAGCACCTGCACCCCTATGTTTATAGCAGCACTGTTTACAATAGCTAAGCTTTGGAAACAACCCAAATGCCCAAAAGTAGATGACTGGATCAAGAAGATGTGGTACATATATACAATGGAATATTACTCAGCATTCAAAACAGATAAACACATGCAATTTTGCAGCAACAATGGATGGCGCTGGAAGGGATCATGCTCAGCGAAATAAGCCAAAAAGAAAAAGAAAATACCGGATGGTCTCACTCATAGCAGGAATCTAGAAAAACCTTAAATAAGGGACCAGGAAAATGAATAACTATAAGAAAGTGAAAATCAAAATCAACAAAAAAACTATGAACCAGAGACACTTTTGGGGGGTGGGGGGCGGGAGGGGAAGGATTTGGGTCAGAATGGGGCGTTGCAATTGTATGGGGGAATATAAAAATAAAATTTTATATTAAAAAAAAAAAAAAAAATAAAATAAAATGTAAATTAATACAAAAAAAAAAAAAAAAAAAAAAAAAAAAAAAGATATATTACTTGTTCTGTCTAGCCAGCCAATGTTTCCAAGCATTAGGTGTTCGATATTCATGTTTCAGCTTCACAATTGAAGCTGACTTAAATTTTCTAAGCTTCAATTTCCTCTCAGGTAAAAGAACCTCATAGCTGAGTTTTGCCAGGATGATGGAAGTTTCAGAAGGCCAGAAACTAGATAGAAATGAGAGCTGAAAGGATTAACGAGTCATTAAAGTGGCTATGGGAGATCTGGAGGCAAAGACACAAACTTGAGGTGGGGGTATGGAGAACTGTCTCTCATTACAAAGAAACATTAGTCCTTAGAAGTGATAGATTCCACAATAGATAAAACTCCACAAAGGAATGAACCCCCAACTCACCCCAAAGAATAATAAATAAGAATACTCTCTGCTCTGGCAAATCACAGATCTTGTTCTAGGACTAGCTGCCTGCATCTATGCAGGAATCTTTTTGTTAATTAATAAACCTGCCCCTTTCAAAGGCAGTTTCTTGCCTTTTAAAAACTACCCATCTGTGTCTACACAGATGTCTCTTTTTCCTAAAAAATAATTTGCCTTTTCAAAATGCAGTCTTTGCCTCTTTGTGTCTCTGCAGACATCTTTTTCCTTAAGGATCCTGTGGTCCACTGATGGGAGATTGCTGAAATCTTTCTCAGAAGAAACACAAGAGCCCCAGTCACTGAATCCTATCAATAGGATTGCTGAAAAGAAAAAGAAAGAAGGAAAAATATGGAGGGATAGAAAGGTGGGGGAGAGAGAAATAATATACTGAAGACAAAGAACTTACTACTACTCAGCAAATAGCACATATTGCACATACATTGCAAAGATGAACTACACAATAGCTGGAAGTGAGGTTATTTTCACTAATTGCACTTTTTTTGGTCAGAAAATAGGCTCATGTTTATCCAAAAGCATTTCACCTTGCACATTACTCTTTTTTTAAATACACATAACTTTGAAGTGTGGACATTGGATCCCAAATATCTAAAAAAAATCATTTCTAACGACAAAGACGGTTCTTAAGGAAAAAAATTGAAGTATAGACACTGGATCCCCAATATTTAAAAAGAAATGATTTCTATTGACAAACACAAGTCTTGAGGAGGGGAAAAAAAGAACCAGAAAAAGCAGCTTCAAAATGCAGGGAAGCAAAGTAAAATGGGGGAAAAAGAAGTAACTCAAGTGTACTAATACTGAAACTTTTAACAGGCAAAGTTTCATTTTTAGAAACTTCAATCAACTTATTTGGAATTTCAAATAAATAAGTGTAAGTTTATTCACATCTTCTAGTCCAAGCAGAGCTCTACTGCCAAGACTCTGCTTGCTGTTGGTCAAATTCACCTACTAATTGCACTTTTAATTGGTGAACTCACTATATACTCCAGGTTATCTTCAACTGAGTGATTTTTTTTTCCCATTACATTTACATTTTCTTCTTAAATTTGGCAAATTTAAGACATGTACTCACAGATTTCCTTTACACATCTTCTACCCTTATGTACACACACTCACTATATTTTTGGAAATCTTATCTGCAGAGATTATGTGTTCAGTATCTTAACTGCAGTTCACAATCCTTTCCATTATGAATTTAGCAAATTAGTTTTTCATCAAGAATCAAACTTCATCAATTAGTTTGTCTTATATATAGCTTCCACACTCATTCCTTATTTCCTTAATCTTTTTAAAGCTTTGTAGCACTACAACCAATTAGCATATTATAAATTCATCTATTTACACTTTTTAGAGCAGGGACTCCACCTTTGTTCATTGCTGTATTCTGTGTCTGGAATGGTTTCGAGCATCAAGTGGTCAAATACATATTTGCTAACAAATGAATAAAAATCAATATGTGAATAGTCAATCTTTGATTCACAGCCATTAATTATCTATTAATTATTCTATGGCTTGTTGTCTGTTTTAGTGAAATAATCTGCCAGTTAAACCTACTGACTAAAATTCCCATGTACTTTGACATGGTAATATAATGAATATGCTGTATACTTGAAAATGAATAAAAAGTATATTTACTCCACCCGGATGTATCAATATTAATGGATGTCTGAGTTAAAGGGGAAAAATATAGTAAATATAGCACCTATAGAACTTTAAAGCAAGCCAAATGAAACACTTATTTGTGTATGTGAAAGATACAGTGAGGGGCCTCCCTGGTGGCGCAGCAGTTGAGCGCTGGGTTGCGAAGCTGCCCGCAGCCTCTGCAGTGCTGGTTTGATCCCCGGCTGCCCCCAGGGCCACCAGAGGAGGGTCCCACATGGTGCGCAGACCTCTCCTGCCTCCCGCTGCTCCCCTCAGCAGTGTACTTCGGTCCTTCTGCCTGCTCTGCTCCCCGTTCTGGCTCTGGTTAATTCTCTCACCCTCCTGCTCTTCTGACTGTACCCAGTGCTTGTATAAATAAATAAAATAAAAATAAATAAATAAATAAATCTTTAAAAAAATAATTAAAAAAAGAAAGATACAGTGTGAATAAAAAAGAAACAGTAAATTCAGAATCATTAATTTGTTTAGGTCCTAAGACAATGTGAAGGAAATTCTATAGTTTGGGGAAGAGGAGAGCAGGTCATGAGATTTATTAATAGTCTATTAAATATGATGTTGGTACATAGACATCGATTTTCTAGTTCTTAAAAATGCACATATATACATAGCTGTATTATGGAACATTTCACAATGAAAGGAAGCAGAATAACCTTCACAGCAGTTAAATAATACTTGTTACTATTTAAAATAAGTTTTAGACTAAATGAATTAATAAAACAGTAATTTTCTACAGTAATTCCAAGTCATTTCTTCACTCACATTCTCTTTTCTCAGCCTCTGCATTTCTAAATTCTTCACTAGTTTTCCAAGAATACAGAGAAAATTTTATCCACAAAACCTTCATAATTTGCCTATAGGTTGTATTTCATTAACACATCTAATCCATTCATATTATGTTTCAATATTGTTTTTTAATTGAATAAAAATAGTTTACAACACTGTATGATTTAAAAGTATAGGATCACATCCCTCAGATGTATATTATCACACTAAATTACCTTATTGTCCTATAAGTTTTCGTTTACTTTAAAAAGATAATGTTCCTCTTCAATATCTTCTTCTTCACAGAGGTTAATATAATGCATCATACATGAAGTCAATAATAAAATTATTCCAATGAATAAATACAAAGTGGAAGTTGTTTCTTGCTTATTTCAGTAGATACCCACAAAAGTTTAGAGCTCAAATACTCAAGGGGAACCACAGTAAGATATGAGAAGAAAGGAAGGAATTAGAAGGAATGAAACAAAGGAAAAGAAAAGGTGGAGAAAGAAAAATAGTGACAATGCAGTGTAATTTAAGTTGGATAGTTTGAAAAATAGTGGAAAAATCATATTAGGGCAACAGAGGTTATTTAAATAACATGGTGAAAAGAAACTTAACTACTGGGTAAACAGTACCATGGTGACTAAAGTAAATCATACAGTATTGCATGCTTGAAAGTTGATAAGAGAGATCTTGAAATTCTCATCACAAGAAAAATAAATTTTATAACTATGTACAATGGCATAAGTTAACTAAACATATTGCTATAATTGCATAACATAAATATTGAACTGTATGTTCTGCACATGAAATATTACATGTTAATTATAACACTATAAAAAAAAAGTTGTGCAATTAGTGACCTGAGATTTAAAAATTTGTGGCAAACATCAGGTGGTCTGTTCATGCTGTTTATTCCTGATATTTGCTTGACAATATGAAGACTCGAGCCAAAATGTCAGCTCGTCATGATTATAACTGCTGCAACAATTTGACTTATTTTCTTTGACTGTCATGTCAAAACTTAAGAAACACAGATTTGCTTTATAAATGTCCGCTGAGAAATGGAAGTAAAAAAATATGGAATTTATAGTTTTTACTTTCTTATATCTCATGTAGTGTGAGTGCAGCTGTTTTTTTTTTCTTTAAACATTTGCCTCATGCTGAGAACTGACAGTCTTCAAAGAGCAATTCTTAGATAAGTACAGTTCAACATCTTTCTCCTTTTGGCAAGAAATCAATACATTAAATTCTAAATTGTGCATTCTATTAGAAAACATTTTATTGTACTAATTTGTTTTCATGAAAATACCTGACATTTATAAGGAAGAGGCTATGGCTTCTGTTGAATTAGGCAAAGTTAAGAGATATAATTTAGCTTTATAAATATGTGTGATCCTATTCCTAGTTTTCCCTATACTTGAAAGAGTAGAAGACCCAGTTAATAAAGATGCCTTATCATAATTTGTGTGTGAGTCTCTTAGTTAAGGAAGTAGAAAAATTCACTATTTGATAAATAAGACAGGAAAATTTAATGTATTTATTTGTGCTTTGTTCTTGCTGAATTAGTAGATATGGAAGAAAGGAAAGACAAGTCTTTGGTATTTAATCTCTTATTCTGGTAGCAGAAAGTTGAGGTTTGGTTAATAGGCTCATTATCCAGTCCAAAAGAAAAATCCAATTAACATCTTTGTTAGGTAAGACAACGCATTTGAGGAAAGAAGAATATGGAACATGATTCTTTGAGGTCAAAACTAGAACCAAATATGCATGAAAATGAAAATATACCTGCAGATGATATAGACATTTAGAGAACTGAAGACAGAACAGGAAAGAGCACAATAGTCACGTTTAGTTTCCTCTAAATGGAAAAGTAAATAACTTGTATTGCTACATTCATCTTAGACACTTGGGCAATTTTGTGGACCAGGATTTATAGAGGGATTACAAGCCAGTGTCTGGTGCCACACTTGGGAATATCACACTTGCCATACTATTTTCATTACCCCTCTGTGAACATGATCAGGAGGGGATGGTGAAGTCTAAACACAGAACAAGTTAGAAATTAAACAAAAAGTTCTTTGAAATAAAAGAAAAAAAAAATCTGCTAAAATTCTAGATTGGCCATACAGCATGTCTATATTTAAGACCATTATATTTTTTCTTCCCTTTCAATATCATTCATTAAGAAAACCTCCCTCCTAAAGTTGTATTTTGTTCACTGTAATTATTTTGCTTTCTCCAGTAAAAACGCAATATCTGGGTCAATAATTAGTTTCTGTGCAACACAGTGATCCTTCCATTTGATTTGTCTGTTTCTTCTTTCAAAATACTCTCACCTCCTGGAATAACATTTTCTGGAGTAAATTAATATGCTCTAACAAGGAGATTAATTATATCTGAGTCAAATAATAATTTGGGCAGCTTATTTGCTTGAACTCAATGTGAACCTGAAACTTTAAAGCTGCTGTTGAGGAAACTGCTGATGGAAACAAAAGATATGTGTCCCTGGTTAATCATTAAGAGCAAGAGCAAATACTTTTTAAAATCATAGTAAGAAATTCATGATCATAATATAAATTAAAATTCCTGCAGACAAGTTCTAGTTTTGGTAATAGTGGAGTATCTTTTATCCAAGTAAGAGTCCTTCATTTGGTTATTAAATACTGGGAGGGAATATATATTTCAAGTGAAGGAGGAGTAATAAAAAAAAAGGCAAACTCTAAGAGGGGATCTGACACTAGAAATAAAGTAATTTAAAAAAAAAGATTTATTTATTTATTTATTTATTTATTTATTTATTTATACAAGCACTGGGTACAGTCAGAAGCTGAGGCACGGGAGGATGAGATAATTCACCAGAGACAGAGCGGGGAACAGAGCAGGCAGAAGGACCGAGGTACACTGCTGAGGGGAGCAGTGGGCGGCAGGAGAGTTCAGCGCGCCATGTGGGACCCTCCTCTGGTGGCCGGGGAGCAGCCGCAGCTCGAACCGGTGCTGCAGAGGCTGCGGGCAGCTTTGCAACCCAGCGCTCAACTGCTGCGCCACCGGGGAGGCCCAAAAAAGTAATCATATTTTAAGAGTCAATTTTATATGAATTTCCAAATCATGTCAATGAACTGGGAAGCATAGAACCTATGAGGTATACCGTACTATACAATTCAAGTCACCAGTGGAAGTCTTACTGGCCTATTAAATCAGTGGAGACTGGGACCATCTAAGTGGTTAGAAATTAGAACTGGGTAAATCAGGATAAGGTCCAAGTTATAGTGGAGGGATCCCCCAACTATGCATACAAATTACTGCTAAATACTTAATTCACCTCTGAACTTTTCATATGGGCACCAGACTCTAAGAGTATGAGGAAAAGCAGTATATGGAAGAGTGAAAAGCTGAGCAGAGATTTAAGTTTCTGAAGAACTGAAATACAATTCAACTATTCACTTTCAAAACTACCTTCCCTATAGGGAAGAATTTATTTGCTTCCCTTCAAGTAAACATAATATGTTATTTGACAAAAACATAATGAAATTGAAAATAAATATTTCTAGAAAAATCCAAAATTTGAATATCAAACAACACACATATAAATTAGTATAGGGAAATCATGTAAGTTGTGGTATGAAGAGGGAAATGTACATTCTCATATTACAAAAAAACAAACATTAGATTTGTTATCTAAATATGAACTTCAAGAAACAAGGAAATGAAGTTAGTGAATGAGGAAAAGAAACACTAGAGAAAATGAACAAAGCTATAATTGCATCTTTGAAAATTTTAAAAAAATTTACAAGTATCTAGATAATCATTCAAAAAGAGGACTATAAGTACTGTAGCATAAAGAGTGAGAGAAAGGATAATATTACAGACCCTACAGATACTTAAAAAGCTAACAGAGGAACCATTATTAACATATATAAAATAATAAATCTCATAATTAGACAAACTGGACAAATTCCTTCAAATAACAATTATCAAAATTAATGCAAGGTTTAGAAAAATTGTTGCTTTTCATGTCTGCTTGAATATAAAGTTCTTGATCCTGGTCATTCAACTATCACTGTTGCTATGAGTCCTAGAGTTTTCATGTATCATAAAGTTTATTTAAACACTAAGTATTTTATTGTCTTATTTAGTGTATTTTAGGCAATTATATTATATATAAATATATATTTACCAATTCTAATTGATTTACTACTTTATTAAAAGCTTTGGTTTCTACCTACTTCCTTTAGAATCTGATTTTAGAATCTATACTACTTTAAGGCTCTGACTGCTTATTTAAGACAACTCATAAACATGACACTTCAAATCAAGGACAGTCATTCTACTCAAGCAGTCACTTGATGCAATTATGCACATTTGTATTTTACATACATATGAAATGTCATAACATGAGGATGTGTATTAGTACAATTAGATTCCACATAATCTAGATAAAGCAGTAACTATAGCACTAAAGTAATTAACACTTGTAATAATTATAGTAGTCAACATCACACAGATGATTTACTGCAATTTCCATTAAAAATTGAACTATTAAAATTAAGAACAGAGGGAGACACATGATATTCTGTGGACACAGCTACTGATACACTCTTAACAAATAAAAGCCACATTTTTGCCATGAAATTCTTTTTTTTTTTTTTTTTTTTTTTTTTTTTTTTTTTTTTAAATATTGAATTTTATTTTTATATTCCCCCATACAATTGCAAACGCCCCATTCTGACCCCAATCCTTTCCCTCCCGCCCCCAGCCCCAAAAAGTGTCTCTGGTTCATAGTTTTTTGTTGATTTTGATTTTCACTTTCTTATATTCATTTTCCTGGTCCCTTATTTAAGTTTTCTAGATTCCTGCTATGAGTGAGACCATCCGGTAATTTTCTTTTTCTTTTTGGCTTATTTCGCTGAGCATGATCCCTTCCAGTGCCATCCATGTTGCTGCAAATTGCATGTGTTTATCTTTTTTGAATGCTGAGTAATATTCCATGGTATATATGTACCACATCTTCTTGATCCAGTCATCTATTTTTGGGCATTGGGCTGTTTCCAAAGCTTAGCTATTGTAAACAGTGCTGCTATAAACATAGGAGTGCAGGTGCTCTTTGGAATTGATGTTTCTGTGTCCTTTGGGTAAATACTAGGAGTGGAATTGCTGGATCATATGGAAGCTCTATGTTTAGTAGGTCCAGAAATCTCCACACAGCTCTCCATAGTGGTTGGACCAGTTTGCACTCCCACCAACAGTGCACAAGAGTTCCTTTTTCTCCACATCCTCGCCAACATTTGTTGTTGCTAGTTTTTTTAATATGTGCCATTCTCACTGGTGTGAGATGGTATCTCATGGTAGTTTTGATTTGCATTTCCCTGATTACAAGTGATGTTGAACATTTTTTCATATGTCTGTTGGCCATTTGCATTTCCTCTTCAGAGAAGTTTCTTTTTAGCTCTTCTGCCCATTTTTTGACTGGATTATTTTCTTTGTTGTTGCTGAGTCTCATCAGCTCTTTGCAGATTTTTGTGATCAGTCCTTTATCATTAGTGTTGGGTGCAAAAATGTTCTCCCAGTTGGTGGGTTTCTCTTTGTTTTGTTATTGTCTCTTTTGCTGTGCAGAAGCTCTTTAATTTGATGTAGTCCCAGCTGTTTATCTTTGCCTTCACTATCACTGCTTTGGGTGATGTGTCTGTAAAGATGTCTTTGATGTGCAAATCCCGTAGTGTTTCGCCTATATTTCCTTCTATGTATTTTATGGTTTCAGGTCTTATGTCTAGGTCTTTAATCCATTTTGAGTTGATTTTTGTGTATGGTGTGAGGTAGTGGTCAAGCTTCATTCTTTTGCATGTAGCGACCCAGTTTTCCCAGCACCATTTATTGAACAAACTTTCTTTGCTCCAATGCATAGTCTTTGCTCCTTTGTCAAAGATTAGTTGACCATAAATCTGTGGGTTTATTTCTGGATTTTTCTATTCGATTCCATTGGTCTGTATGTCTGTTCTTGTTCCAATACCATGCAGTTTTGATGATTATGGCTTTGTAGTATAGTTTGAAGTCTGGGAGTGATATAAACTCATGTGAGAAAATGCAATACTATAATGCCTCTTAATTTGATCAGCAGTTCCTACTGGCAATAAATTATACTAGTCCATCAGGGGGGGAAGCCAGCTTGTTTACACAAACAGATATTCAAAAGTGGCAGAAATGAATGTAACTGTCATATGTTTATTTGTAGGAGATATTGACTTCAAAAATCCATTGGAGCAAATCTGACAGATGTAGTCTTTCACACACTATTTCTGTAACACATGGTAAAAGAAAAAACAAACCTTCCAAATTCCTCCAATAAATAAAATCTTCACTGCATTAAATACACAGTCTTCGTAACTGGTAACAATGATTTTAAAAACTCAGAATTACCTATTCAGTTAAAAGAACAAATTTAAATGTCATTTGAGTTAGTAAAAAAAAATCACATTGTGAATCAAATATGTAATTCCCTTTCTTCTTATTATTTCAGAAGCCCAGGACTCCATCTTAAATAACTGGCTACCATGGGAAATACAATTCAACTGTTCCCTCTTAAAACTACAAATGATTTATCTCATTTACTTTCTATAGAAGCACAGCTGAGTAATTATGGGATAGTCTCAAAATCTCCTATATAAACAGGTTATTTTCTTATAGCCCACATAAAGCAGTAAAAAGTTTCATAGTCAGCTCAAAATTATATTCTATTATATGAGATTGTTGAAATATACTTTCAGTTTGGGTTGAATCATAAAATAATAGGCATAAATAAGTCATCTGCATTAACTTTCCCATGTAATTTTTATGTTGCATCTACTGTCAAAAACAGGTGATGAGAAAATAACATAAACAAACAAGATAGTAATATGATTTTCACATTTCTAAACACTGCTATTCTCAAAATTATACCACATTTTTATATACCCATGATTTGTTTTTGTGTGCATATGTTTAATTCATCGAGTATTAATAAGTATTTGACATATTAGTCAACAAAGTGATATAGACAAAGCCAAAAATGAAATAGGTAAAAGCAGAGTGCACATACTAGCAGTATGGTTGAAAACCATGATCCACAACATATGACTATCTAATGTACAGATCTTAAGTGACAGAGGATTTTCTTATGAGAGTGGCATGACTATATAACACGTTTAAATAATGGGTACCACATTCCTGCAGGTTCTAAATCTTAGAGGAGTATGTCCAGGTCTTCATCACTTCACTTTGACTTCCTCTTCTGGTATTTACATTATACCTAGACCCATGTTACCTTTTATAGTAATCCCAGTTCTAACATGGTCTGTACTTTTTTTTCATTTCTTTTCCTCTTTGTTTTTCAGTTTTGTAAGTTTCTTATGTCATATCTTCAAGCTCAGTCTGCATTGTTTTTTATCTTTAATTTGGAATAGATTTTTAACTATTCCTATCCTTCAAACAGATTTTTCTTCATATTTATTCTTAAGTAACATTGCAGAAACATCACAGACCTACTATCAAGAATAATGTCTGGTCCATCTAGATAACTAAAAAAAAAAAATCTATCTCAATAGGCAAATAAATGCAGGAATGATTAATTAATCCACATATGGGGAATATTTATTAGAATTTAAATAAATGTATGTATCAAAACACATAATTCTGCACTTATTTCTATTTTATATCAGTCAGGAGCTTTCAGTTAATTCTAATAAAGACAGTGTAGTATTTTTGTACTGTAAGTGTTCTTTGGAAATGTCCCTGTTGTGTGATAATTGCTTAATATTTTTGTAAGAAAATTATTTAGTTAATCGATTCACTGTTCATGTCTTTCACATAGTAATGGATACTTCATGTGCTACCGCAAAGCTAAAAAAATGCATTTTCCTTCATATATGAGTTATACTGAATTCTAAATATGTGGGATTTCATTGTTCTACAATTTAAATTGAGAAAAAAATCAGCTGGATTTATCCTATACCCTCCAAGTAACATTTTATTTTTTAGAATCTCTTCCATCTGTTGGCCAGTACTATCATCTTTCTCTTGTTCATCTTTTTTATATTTTGACTCTTCATGATGTAAAGCTTTTCTTAAATCTGTCTTTCATGATACTAATTTCCTTTTCAGAAGGTTCTGTTTCCTGCTTTCCTTATTCACTGTAAACTTTTAAAAAATACTATCTTACATTTTCAGATTACTTCCTTGCCATGTTCACTTTTACTAATTATTAACCTTTATTGTATACAATTTATACATGCTTTGCTTTACATAATTTTCTTGACATTTCTTAGCTACTGTAGGCTCAACTTTTCTCTAATTCCTAGAGGAAACTTTGTAGATATTCTTTGTGTCTATTATTTCTATCTTTTGTGCATGAATATTTGCATGCTTAATGTAGTTTAGCCTTAATTATTGACTAAAATATTAAGATTGTATTTTGATTTTGCTGTGCCAGTTTGTTTAATGCTGGAGCTGTTTTACAGGTCCACTTCCTTTTTCTGTTAGCCAATAGAAGAATTTGTTTGAGATTTTTTAGGTCATAAATGCCCAACATTCTCTGAAGTTCTCCACCCCCCCAACTCCAATACCTTCCATTCCGTGGAATCATACAATATGGCAGACAGAGGTACCCAGTGGCTTCCAACATTTCTTTGTTTTCCTCCACTTTGCATCCAGTTATTTCCAAATGTTGTCACTGCTCTATCAGTGCTCCCCTGCCCATTGCCACTCACTTAACTCTAGACTGACAGAAGTAAAAGTTATGCAAAGTAAATAAATCCCACAGAATTATCTTGGAACTCTGTTCATGATTTCAATTTATCAGTCAGATTTACTTGTCTTGTCAGATTAAGCTGTTGGTGACTATTTTTTTTATCCTCCAGTAAATACTTCTGGACCTTCACATCCCAAAATTCTACAATTGCTTGAACTTTATTTCATATAATAAATCCATTAATCTTAAATGCATAATGCTGAAGGAGAATGAGAAGACAAATGACAGATGGTGAGAAAATATCTGCAAAAGACATATCTGATAAGGGACTAATATCCAAAAATTGCAATAAACTTTTAAAATTCAGTAATAAGACAAAAAAAACCTATTTAAAAATATGAACCTTTATACCACACCAAAAAAGGTACAGATAGCAAAAAGGCAAATGGAAAAGATATACAACATCAAATATCATCAATAATATCACATTATTGTGATATTATATTTGATATGTGAATTATATCACATTAACTATCAGCAAAAATGAGAAACAATCCCAATTAAAATGGTAAAAATCCAGAACATTAACTATACCAAATTCTGGCAAGGATATAGAAGAATAGGAACTTTTGTTCATTGCTAGTAGGAATGAAAAATGGTACAAACTGTGGAAGATGGTTTGCCAGGTTTTTTTGTTTTTTTGGTTTTTTTTTTTTGTGTGTGTGTGTGTGTGTGTGTATAAGAACTGGGTTTTAGGCCAGAGTTGTGGGGGCTGAGAGGACACCAGAGACAGATGGGGGAGCAGAACAGGCTGAGGTACATATTATGTTTCACATGCATTCTGACACAGACACAGTCACAATTCCTGACAATATTATAATATTTATGCATGAATATGATGCATTAAATATCATGCTGACCTCTATGACATACCTACATTTGTTAAAACCAAATTTTAATTTGAGTAGTTTTAGAATTGTTTCCAAACAAATAAAAACTTGCATTTTTAACTCTGTCTCATGGCCAATGCTGCATTTCCTTTTCCTTGATTATGGTGTCCTAGGAGAATTGTTGAACCTAAAAATTATATTTATAATCTTCATGAATAAAAAATTAAACAAGAAAACAAGTATTGGTATTTTATGAAGAAAAATCTACCTTAGTTTCCAGTTTCAAATGTAATGTAATCAGATAATTAGATATAAAGCAAACACATACCTATGCAGCAAATTAGCATAGGAAATATAAGACACCAGTAATAAAGTAGGAATAAACTATTAAATTTTATACACTATCACTTTTATTTTAAGCATTTATAGTATAAAATACAAAATTGAATGATGTGTATTTCCTAAAGCACTGATCTTCAAAATAACCAGCAAAACACCAAATTTATTTTTTAAATCGATTATATTTTTCTTGAAATAAACCAAGTGCTCACAGTAATACTTGTAAGTTCAAAACGTCCTTTCTTTAAGCTATTGTACTTCAAATAATCAACACTATGGCAAGATATTTTTAAATTCAAGTGTTTTCATAAAGTTACAAAGGATGCTATAGATTCTGGTTTGACTAGAAAATGTTAATTTTAAAGAAATATCTTTACAACCTCACTCTTAAAAACATTTATTTACTAACAAGAAGCTATTTCTAAAACCCTGCTGAGGACCCCTAATTTGTTCCACAGTCAATTTTGGGTAACTCACAATCCAGTTATGCTGCTGAAAACCATATAAAGCTTGTAAATTTTATGAATGCTGCATAACAGATCTAACCGAAAAAGAACTATTCATTTTTATGGATGGGTGTCCATTAACCTTTGTATTTATTTAAAAAAAAAAACTTCCCCTTGTGAGTGAGGATTGAAACAGCTCTATTCAATCATGTAAAAATTATTGACATAGATATTTATTTTATAACTATGATTGCTAGCTCAGATGAACCACAACTCTTGTTTTCACAGCATTCTGTTTACTGTGACTAAAACAGGAAAAAGAGTGGGGCACTATTGAATATTCTCCTAGCTAAAATGTTATTTTGTACTTTAAAAATAAATGTCATGATATCCTGGAGCTACTAATCCATCTTCCATCTACGAAAGTCAAGTCTATTTTTCTAACGATGGAATGTATTGAATTAGTAGAGTTCATGGTATCACCAAAGACAGTCAATTCAATCATGGTCATGGAAATCACTGCAAAGATTAATAATGTATTCATTTCCAAAGAACCAGTGATGATTAAGTAAAGGAGTTGCCCCAGAAAGATTTATCTACAAATGTATATTCCAATCATGAACAACTGAAAGAAACTTAAAAAGCATCACCATGTTTTATAGACCTCATTTCAAACAAAATGAATTGAAAATGACCTGACAGAGTAAGAGCATAGTGGCATAAAATGAACAAACTAGTATGAATAGCCACCAACTTTTATATTATTAGACCTAATATGATTTTTTTAAAGTGCTTTTATTTCATAAAAAATGAATCTGTTTTATTTAGTAAAATGAATGCTTCTTGAGTGTTTTTTGAAAATTCAATTTGCCATCAATATTGATCCCATTTACTAGGTGTCCCCAAAAATCACATGAACAAACGCCAGAAGATTTAAAATTGAACAGCATCATTTTGCAAAGTGCACATAGTTCAAAGCAACTTCTTTTCAAAGTCCTTCACTGGCTCCTCAAAGTTCTTTCCAATTCTGGTCTTTGGAGCTTCGACACTTTGATAGCTGACCCCTTCTACATCAATTTTATATCACAAAAATTATATATTACCTCACATCAGTCACAAATCTTTTACACTCTGTTCCTATTTGTATCACTCTTATGTTCCAAACTCCACAATAATATTTCATCCTCACCCTCACAAATCAAAGTGAGCCCTTCATAAGTCAGATTGACCTTCCTTTCATCTTTCAATTCTGATCTTTTCTATAGCCAGTTAGGTGTTCATACAAATGAAATAAGCTTTTATTAGTTTCTTACTCCAAAACTACTATGACTATTATCCAAAAAAAACCCTTACAAATTTAAAGCACAAAATCGCATTTGCATGTAAATATATCATAAAACATTCAAAGTGAGTTTATAATATGTGGTTTCAAGGATCTGGTTTATGTGATATTGAGGGAGGACAAGAATAGAAGAAAAAACTAAAAACAAAAAAAAAAGAACCACAAGACCAGAAACCTGGCTCACACAAGGAGGGGGGTGCAGAAGACATTAGCATAACCCTGGACACAGTTGCAGAAACTAGTATCCTGAGGCTCAGATGCCTAGATTACAACGAATAACATCCAAGCAGGTATCAGACAGCTGGAGGGAGTGTCTAGAGCACAGGTCCAAAGATAAAGATGGGGAGATTGAGCCCAACAGGCCCCAAAGGTAAAGATATGGAGATTGAGTCCATTGTAGAATCTCCCAGTTCCTTTCAAATTCTACAGTTATCCAAAATCAGCAACCAAGTGACAGCTCACATGGGTGACCCCTCCCAAACAGAAGACTGTATCAGTGCAGTCTCCACACTGGCTCAGGGCAGCAATCCCACTGCCCACCTGTGACTATGCAGGTGCCTCTTTTCACCAACTGTCTCCCTCTGCAGGACAGCCGCCTTCCTGCCTGCACATGACCTGTCAAGCCGCCCACCTGCAACCATGCAGGCCCCTCTCAGCAAATCTATCCCTTCTGGGGCAGCTCTTCCTGCCTATTTGTGTCTCTGCAACGTTGTTGTTTTATCCCTTCCCTAATAAACCTGCCCTTTAAATATAACTAATGTCTCTGTCTCGTGTAGAAGCTCGCCTGGGAAACTCACCACGTGTCGCTGAATGGGGAGCTCTGGTGAAACCTTTCCCCAGCATGTTATAGGACAGGGAGAGGGGCAGCCCAAACCCCGCAAACCTGTCTATTCTAAATGGGTTCTGCCATCCACCGCATCAACACAAAACATAGGAGACTTTAATGGGAAGGAACTTTAATAAAACTAGGAAACAATACAGGTAAGGCAAAGAGTCTAGTTTCTAAATGAAGCACCCAAAGTTACCCGTCCCCTCGTGGGTAAAAGTCCATCCAAATGGGATTGGCCCAGAGCAAAGCCCCAAAGCCTGCCACAAGTCTAAAGCATCTTCCAGTTGGGACCCACAGCAAAGGGTCAGAAATAACCAGACAAGCCCGGAAGGAAAAGAGCAAAATCAACATCAAGATAAAAGCTGCCATTGTCACCTCCCCACGGGCCTCACCCACATCTGTGTCACCCAGTCCACGACCAAAAGACAAGCGCAGTTTCTTCACTTGTCTCTAGGCTCCATGCGCCTCCTCCAGGCCTCCTGGCTCCATCCTGCTTCCTTCCTCAGTCCCTTCTGCAGCTTCTCTTCTTCCTGCTCAGGTCCACCCTCCCTTGGGTGGGGCAGGGAACCTCCCCCTTTCCTGGGGACCACCCTGTTACAAGCACTCCAAAGCCACAGACTCCAAAAACCACAACAATACTATTAGTGAGTTAGTATCGGCCGATATTTTGCCTCCCTACCTCTAATTTTTTTGGTCAGAAGATAAGGTGACTATGAAGGCTAATTCATGTGAAATCATCACTAACTGCATGAAAATTAATTTATAAATTTACAGACACATTGAGTAGGAAGACACCTCATAATACCACTCTATTAATTCTTAACTGTTTTTCCAGATCTTTCTACAATATCTTCACCAGTTAGATGTCAACTACCTATAAAGAAAGTATACTTACTAGCCCAAACAGTCCATTTTAGAAGGCTCAAATCTGTTATAAAATCCTTGACCATCCAAGGGCCTAGGATTGCCATTTTTCACAAACCAGTTTCTTTACTCAGGACATATAAAAAAAAATAACAAAATCCTCAATTTGATGTTAAGTATTTTAATGTAAAATTTCTGCAAATAATCAACACAGAAAATAAATTTTAAAGGTGGCTTTTTCTAAATGGACAAAGGGATCACCATATGTAGTTTAGAAGAGCCAAGTTAAGAAGGATAAAAGAGATAGGACAAAATGATATTGAGAGAATATCTACTTCTTATTTGAGAACTGCCATCTACTGTCAAAGCAGAAGAAAGCTCAGACGGGTATATGCCAGGATGAGAAAGCTGAATGGGCAGACTTAATATCCATTTGGCCTGTGTCCACATGAAAACATGCTCAAAAATTTAAGAAAATTCTTAAAATGTCACTAATGTTTTCACATGTGCATATAAAGAGCTTGGCAGTCCTTATTCCATCCTAACAACAACTAAATAGCTGAACAGACTTTAAAAACAACTAATTTCCTTAGATCTATAAGAATGGAAAGAAAACACACCAAACCTCTACCACCAGGATTGAAAAGATAAACAGGAAAATATAGGGAGTCATGGCTTACCTGAGCAGAGAATCTGGAGTGGAAAATGCCACAGATACTGGCAGGAAGAAAAATAGAACTGTAATTGACGAATTGCTGGAGGCTCAGTGTTTTACAACCATCCCAGGCCTATTAGGTTGACCTTTGGTTCAGGCAGCTTAAAAGAGAACCTTGGAGCCCTAGGCATCACCCCCCACAGGTTATGTTAATAGGATGCTGGGGAAAACAGGCCAGCAAGGAGACAGCAACTTGGGGACCCCTGCAAATCTCCATATGCTCCTTCTCCTGGGCTTCCTCTCACAGCCATTGCTCATCCTCTCATAGCTGCTGTTCTCCACTGCACCATTCTCTGCAACACTGCCTTTATAGGCTCTGTCTCTCAGCGCAGGTGTGCCCACTTACGCACATCCACACCATACTCCAGGTGTTCACCATCAGGCATGCGTACCTCAAGCCCACGTTCCTAAGTGCCTCCTGCATTCAAGGCCACAGATGATAGCCACAGAGGTCAACAGCGCAAAAGCCTGAGCAATCTTCATTTACCCTATATTCATTATGGACAATTCTGAAGTTAAAAATTCCAAGGGAACTCAGTCATCGGGGGGCTCCCACAATTTTTGTCAGGAACTAGACCAAGTCCTCACAGCGAATATCAGAGAAAAATCTAATCCATGTGGCTGGGGAAGAAAAAAATCAACAACTGTGAATACACCAGAACACTCTGTTCTTAACAAAGCAAGCCCTCAGGAGAAACTAGTTAAGAAGGGGCTATCCTACTGAGATATTGTCAGAACCTCAGACCTGGAGGAACGAAAAGACCCAATTACAGAGCTCTGCAGCCCTCCTCCTAGGATGAGGGGAAAATATCCACCCCTTGCCCAGATCAGTCATCCTGCTTTAATTAAGGGAACAGAAATATGAACTTGAGAAACACTTGTGAAATTCACCATACAGAGAAACAGGTTCACTAAAATGTTAAGACCAAATCATAGAACTTGCCCCAGTCCCCTAACCTCAACATCACATTACTAAAGGCCTACTTGCAGCAGTTCCTTTTGTTAGGGGGAAATGATGTCCTGAGCTAATCCCATACAGGCTTTGTGGACCCCACCCCCACCCCAGACTAAAGCCATCAAGACATTGGGAAAGACAAATCCCATCACCACCAGAGGGAGGGTGGCTGGGACCTAAGGGTGGAGTTGGGCAGCCAGGTTGGATATAAAAACCAAACACATGGGCCTTGGGGTGACTCGCTATCGCTTGCCTCCTGGCTTCACGGCTCCTGGCTGGCGGCCAACTCTGAGAGCGCCATTTTGGGATTCCTGATCGGAGGATCGGGTAGGACTCATTTAAAACTTTATCTCCCACTTTTCTCCCTGAGCTGTACATTTCCTCATTTCCCCTTCTCTTGTAAATAAACCTTTTATTAACCTTTCGCGTGTGCCTGCAGTAGAGCATTGATAAGTCCTTTAAGCGTGCGGGTGAGGACCCACAGTCAGGCACCCCGTTTTAATCGGGGCTGCCCTATAACACTTTCAGTCAGTATATCATGTTTGGCTATCAGGAAGTTACAAGCTATATTAACTAAATACTTGGGTGACTGTGATAGGTCAATGAAGGTTTATCAGCTCTAACAAATGTATTATCCCGGTGGGAGACGTTAATAATGAAGTGGCTGCACGTGTGTGCATGGTAGTGGGGTTGTGTAAAAACTCTACCTTTCAGTTTTGCTGAATATCTAAGTAAAACTGGTTTAAAAAATTAAAGTAGGGCCTCCCTGGTGGCGCAGGAGGTGAAGCTGTCCGCAGCCTCTGCTGTCGGGGCCCAGACTTGGGGCCCAGACCTGAACATCCGGGTTCTTGCCTGAAGCAGGTACTGAATGTTAGCTCGAGTGAAGGTTTCAAGTTTCCTATTGTGAGGACTGAACCTTTCCCCCTGCTTGCTACTGTGGCTTGTTTGCATTGGTGGTCTCTCCTTGTTAGAGATAACGAGAGACCTCCTCCTCTGAACCCTATATAACATTGTACACATTCCTGAATAAATGAGACTGGCGATGATCCTGGTTTTGTCTCCACTCCTCGCGTACCCCTGTCCCATACCAAGCCTCTGCTTCCTCCCCCGGGTACCGCGTTGATCTGCCCGGCTGGCCCGGACACTCTGCAGTGCCGGTTCGATCCAAGCCTGCTGGCGAGATCCCCACATGATGCAGCAGACCTCTCCTGTCTCACCCGCTGCTCCCCTCAGCAGTGTATTTCAGTCAATCTGCCTGTACTGTTCCCCACTCTGTCTCTGGTGAATCCTCTCACCCTCCCGCACATCTGGCCTGTACCCTGGTTCTTATATGCATGAATAAATAAAAAAAGACCTTAAAAAAATAAAGTATTGGAAAATAAAAGGTAAGTGAAAATGAGACTAGTAGTGAAAACGGGCCATCCATAACTTCACAGGAGAGTTCTTGGCTTCCCCAGACCGCAGAAGGGTTGGGAACCAGTGGCCTCAAAAACAGGAGAAAGGACAGTGGGATATGCACATCAAACGTTTATTTGAAACAAAGCCAGGAAATCTCTATTTGAAGAAAAAGCAATAAAGCAGCAAAAAGCTCCAGTTGCCAGGAGAAGTCTTGAAAACAAAACTTGCTGTTAGTGAGACTCGGGAGGCTGCTTTTATCTGTTTGAGTATGTGTTAGCCGTTGTGCTCTCCTTTGGTGGAATAGTTAGGGGGCAGTTTTGCATTTTTGTTTCTTTGGAGCCGCTGTCCCCTGGCCTTGCTGGATCGCTGCATTCTGGACCAGGGCCCCACCATCTCCCCTCTGGATATTGGTGCCATCATCTTTCCTAGGCCCTGCTTCCCTATCTCCTTGCAGCTGTATCCTGACCTTGCTCAGCAGGGTGAGCCCGAACTCAACCTGACTGGTGTTCCTATAAGAGAAAATGTGCACACAAAATGAGATAATATGAACACTCACAGAGAAAAGACCATGTGAAGCAAAGTAAGAAGCAACCATCTACAAACGAAGAAGAGAGGCCTCACTATGAAACCAACCCTGCTGATATTGATCTTAGACTTCAGGTCTCCAAAACTGTAAGAAAGAAAATTTCATTGTTTTAAGTCATCTAATCTGTAGTATTTTGTTCTGGCATTCACAGCAAACTAATAAAAAAGACAAGATACAGTTGTTGAAAGTGGCACTTTGCCTATGTGGTCTTGTTACAGAACATATCATTGCCAAAGGGGAGGAGCATCAACACACTGTGGGAACGGGCACTATGATGCTAGCATTTCATACACCTAGGACTACAATTCCCAGCATGCCATGAATCACACTTGCTGAATGGCAGCTGCTGGTGAGGAGGCTGAGGGGTGTGTGTGTGTGTGTGTGTGTGACACATGGAGATAAGTGATCTGGCATTATCTCTTCAGAGATAATGGAGGTCATTATCCTGGCCCTAGGGATTTATTTTGCATGGTATATATTGATCTTTCTGCCCCAGTTCTCTCTCTAGGTCTTGCCTAAACACTTGCTCTATATTTCAAAATTTAAAAATAAAAAAAAAAAAATCAAACAGGCTCATGCTGAAAGTTTAGGCTCCTTCAGCACTGTTTTTTTTTTTTTTTTTTAATAAGTGAAATGATATACTTATGTCTAAATAAAAGGTGGGACTTCACAGTTATATTACCTTTCACTTCAGCTTCAGTTGCTAGGCTTCCCCTCTCTGAGCAATGCCAGATCTGCAGTCCTGAGTGTCTTAGGAAGAGATGTGATGGTGCATGATATAATTTGATGCCCCTGGTAGTTTTGAAAGCCCTCTTTGAAGTAGGCATCGGAGTATTTGCAACTGACCTATTTGGGGGACTAGAACAATGGAAATTTGCAGGTTCCATGATGACTCGTGACCATAGGTTGGAAAAAGATGGTCTAATTGCAACCGGTGGCTGGAGCCAAAGATTGTTACAGGTGGCACGTCCTGGAGGGGGTGCTGGTAAGCATAGATTACCCCAGGGAAAATACAGGAAAAGTATCGCATGTGAGATGGAGACCCTGACAAGGAATAGAAGGGACTGCAGAAGCAGCCCCAAGGATTGAGTGTTCAGGATTGAGTGTTCAAGCTTGAGTGTTCAGGATTCAGTATTTGAGATTTCAGCATTTTTGGATCTTCAGCGATACCCAGGTCTGTGATCTGCCCCCACCATGCCAATCTTCATGAAGGCTATAGTGGACCTCTGAAGGACATGGAGAAGGTTCCAGCAGCCAAGCCCAGAAAGGAAAAGTTCAGTGGCTTTGCAAGTAGCCGAGCAACTGAAACTTTTCCTGCTTTTGCTGCTGTTACAGCCTGGCAGGGAAGGTGAAAGATTGGGAGGCGGGCACCTTGCTGAGCTGTGTGCATGTGGCCATTTGTTGGGTTGTTTGGCTGTTGCAGCTGCTGTTTTGAGTGTCATTTGTCTGGGGCATCTCTACAGCCTGGGGGAGCATCTCCTGTTGTGTTTTCTGTTTTCTTCATGAGTTGGATCCCAGCCTATAGTCTGGCTGCCACATGCACCAGGTCCATAGTGGTGGTCCATCTTGGGAGTGTTTGTGTTTATGACTTTAAAACACTGGACACTGCTTCGGGTGAGGTAAATAGCCATTTTTGGCTTCAGTAACTTTGTTTTTCCCTGGTTTGTTAAGTAAATCCCATTATTGCTGTTCTCTGAACCTAAGTAGTCTTGCATTTGTTCATGCTGGTGAAGAACTCAGAGGGTGATCAGTAAACTATTTGGGCACTGTCCTTGGCCAATTTTAGTGCCCTTTGCTTCCCTATATCATAATCTTCCCTCCTAACTTGGTGTGTGGCAAAATTGTTTCCCAAAAAAAGTTTTAAATAAGTGCATTTATCATATTTTGGAATAGACTCTCCTGTGACATTTCTTTGTTTTTTTTTATAAGTCCTTTCTACATTTTAACTATCAAAAAAATAAGTTAATTTTAAAAACATTATGAGTCCCAGAGCAAGTTAGGGTTAATTAGGCAGTTTCAGGGACAGTGTAGGCAGGGACTTCAGGAGGCCTCTGACATAAGGGCAGTAAACTTTAAGAGACCTTTGTTGGACAGGGGATGTAAAAAGAAAAACTCTAAGATAAGAGCTGGGAAAATGGGCACATCTGCCTGGAGGAATATTGCCACTAAGAGAAAGAGCCAATCACAAAGTAGGATGATGAGATTTTAAAATAGAGGGAAAAAAGGTTTAAATATTTATAGACATAGGCCCACAATGGCTTTTTTACTCCCCCCACATACAGCATAACTGGGAGTCCTTGCTTTCTTCCTTTAAATAAACCTTCCTTTCCTTAAACAAAGTTTGTTTCTCTCTGCTTACTTATCTAAAATATCTGCAAATTCCTTTTTACAGCTTCATGGGACAAGAACCTGTGGTGGTTAAAGGGCTAACTTAACAGTGCATACCGGCATCAATTAGAGTATCCAGAAGCAAATAATTTGAAAATGCTAAAATATCTTAAAATGTACTGCTCTGTAGAGATTATTTCTAGACCTTTTAGAAACTTTCATATAAAAATGCATAGATATTTATATAACATAATAGGCGATTCTCATTTATTTATCAAGTGTCCAGTGCTCAGTAAATACCTGCAATGAACACTATGCATTTTGGTAAACTTCACTTTACTGAAGAAATCACTGTTAACATCTTTTCAGCCCAGAAAATAAGTATCCAAAAAAAAAAATATTTTTAATGGTGACGGCATATAAGAGTGTCATTTACTTTTTTATTACTTATGCTAAATGATCAACTCTTCAAGACATACCAAATATTACCAAAATTACAAAAATATGCA
>NW_023605083.1:37022529-37042696 GCF_014898055.3 Talpa occidentalis | reverse complement strand
ATAGAAATGGAGAACAGATTAGTGGTTGCTAGAGATTAAGGACAATGGGAGGAGAGTGTGGGTATGATTCGTGGCAGCATGAGGGGGGTCTTTGTGGTGATGAAATTTGTTATTGATTGTGGTAATAGATATAGGAGTCTACACAAGATAAAATGCCATTGAACTATACACATACATTGTAGAATGTTAATTTATTGTTGTTCTATTGTATGATAATTATGTAAGAAGTAAACTTTTGGGGAGCTGGACAAAAGGCATTTGAGACCTCTTTTACTATCTTTACAGCATTTACTGAATCTAAAATTCCTTCAAATTAAGAAAGAAAAAAAAAAGGGTCCCATCCAAAATTGGATATCTTGGTCATCTAGACTTCATGTAGGTGGACCAAGAAGTGGTTTAATGACTCTTCTGCCAAATATTAACTATCATCTTCTAATAATAGTATAGGGCAGAATATCAAATAGAATTAAATAACACCGTGTGAAATTGTTTATCAGATGGCTTGCCTTCAGTATATCTTAGGATCTTTCAATGAGTTTGCTGAATTTTGAGGACTAATATCTTCTTGACTTAGTAAGGTTTCTCTTTTTCCTATTAAGCTCATATTGTGAAGTAGATGTTTGTGCCTTATCAATCTCAACTAAAAAGTCTCAAGGATAAACTCTTACCTGTTACATACTTCACTTGAACTCTTTCCTCGAAATATATCACAAGATACTTAATTCCTCAAGGTATTTACCAAAACTATTTTGGGTTTCATGAAAGGACACAATAGTAGGAAAAGAACAACAAAAAATATGTAGATGAAAATAAGGTTAGTTCTTATTTGTGAAGAAGGTGTCTTTCTTTGAATTCTTGTTTTGTGATCATGGTGGTATATGACAGCTGAAAAAGCTCAGAGTCAGTGGTATTGAGTTGTCTAGAATGAAACCATTTGAAAGATCTGTTGTTATTTATTATCAATAAGGGAAAAATTTCAAAATTCAGCCATTTGCAGCAACATGGATGGAGCTGGAAGGGATTATGCTGAGCAAAATAAGTCAGAAAGAAAAAGAAAAATAGCCAATGGTTTTACTTATAGGTGGAATGTAGGAAAACCAAGCAAAAGGTTGGGAAAAAGGCAAAAAGAATAACTATAATAAGAAAAAATCAAAATCAACAAGCAACTATAAACCAGAGACACACTATAGGAGGGTTGGGGGAGAGATTGGGGTCAAAATAAGGGGTGTGCAATTGTATGGGAATATAACCAAGATGAAACTGCATACATTGTACAAAAATGAAAAATGATGTAAGAAATAGATAAATTAAAAAAAAAGACAAAACTTGCAAGATGATCATAGATCTGAGGCAAACAGCAAGGGAGGGCAGTGAGAGGGGTCACAATGGGGGAAGGAAGAGCACAAGGGACTATGGTGATGGTTCGTGGGTGCTATGGTGGAACTATGGGGACTGCACCCAAAGGGAGAGCAATGAAGTAAGAAAATAAAATGATGATTAATAATAATAATAATAATAATAATAATTCAGTGACCAAAGAATAGTATGACACACAAGGAAGTAGGATTCTGTAGTGAAATAGAGAATTGATTTATTTTTTTATGTCCAAATGGGCAGGGTTATTACAAAAAGGGAGAGAAGAGTAAAAGAGGTTTGCTGAGACATAAGCTATGCCTGAAAGGGGCAGGTTTGGTAGAAGAGAGGCCCGCATAGGTACAGGCAGGCAGCCTGCCTTGAGAGGAGCTGCCTGTGCTGTCCTGCAAAGGGAGGTCTGTGAGCACCTACATAGGCACAGGAGGCAGTAGGGCTGCTGCTAGAAGAGAATTTATTAATTTTTTTTTGAGTAGGGGAACTGTGTTAGGTGGGGCAGAGGTGGGGGTGGAGGGTGAGAGGATTCACCAGAGATAGAGTGGGGAGCAGAATAGGCCTATCCACTGAAATATACTGCTGAGGGGAGCAGCGGGTGAGACAGGAGCTGTCTGCTGCACCATTTGTGGGTAGCTCCCTGGCCGGGATTGAACTCAGGCTGTTCTGGTGGTAACTCTGAGACTTAACCCCTAGGCCACCAGGGATGCCCCAGAAGAGAATTTATAATTAAATAATTTTAGTCAATTTATAATTTAAGAGACAAGCTTAACAAATCCTGTGCTTTTGATGTTAACTAGAGTTTAGCATATTAATTGCCCCAACTGGTGTGAAATAATGCAAATTTAATCCTGTGATTGTGCTTTCCTATTTACTTTAATTGGCAAGTCATTCATGGGTCTCTATTTGAAATATTTATGATTGTGCCAACTTTGTGTATATTTCTTCAAAAAATTCTCATTTTCAAAGCAATTACAATTAAAATTCAGGAATAAAACTTATCATTAAATGGAGTAATCCGTGTGCTGAATACCAAAGGACCTGACAGTTCTAGGTTGATGACTTGGAGCCTAGGCTAAAACAGAGTAACAAGGTGTTAGTGACTGAAACATGCATTAAGCTGCAATTCTAAAAAGCCACAGTGAAATTAATTTGCATATATGAGAAATAAAGTGAGTTGCTTTTTTTAAACATCTTTTAAGATTCAGGTTGATCCAATGAATATGAAAAAAGGAGAAAGTTGTTGGGCCTGAGCATGGAAAATAATAGAGTATATGTAAAAAAAAGAGATAATCTGAGCATATACTTCATAGCACACCATTTCCTTTCCATTCAGGGATGGATATTGCATAGTGAAAGCATTCCAAGCCCAATGTAATGGAAGAGAAATTGGTACTTTCTCTGGAATTAGACTTGGGGTAACTGGAGTTGACATTAATATTTTTGTCCAATGCCTCGAAAGATGATTGATGGAGCTTATCTTGAACAGGCAGAACTTAATTACATATTGGATTTTAGAACTATATATGTATATAATTTCTTTTCCTTTTCTACATTTCTCTCACACCACCACCCATCCTTTTAAAGATGAGGTTAAGGAAGGTCCTGAGATACTTTATTCCACGCTGTTACACCAGGTCCGTCCCTGGTACAGGAACTTTAAATCATTTAAGTTCTAGAAAGAGAATCTGTGGCCATAATTATTGTGGAAGCTGGGTGAAGGGATAGGGTTTGGATATAAAAATGCTAATATATAGACCATTTCTAAAGAGAGAATATGAGGAGATATCTCATTTTGGGATATGAAATATATGAGATTCACTATTTGAGGAGAAATTGTACAGAGGATACATTTTGGATATACACTTTTTATATTTAGCTATGAGTTCTGCCTGACATTTGGCCCCCAACTTCCCCAGTTTCATAGTGATTGAACTTAACTGGACATCGGATTGAGCTCTAAGACTGGAGAGACACTTTATGCTCCTTTTTTCTGACTCATCCTGACCTTGGCATTTGAAGAATGGTGGCGCCTTCTGAACATAAGACAAAGGCTGTTCCAGTTTAAGAGAAACCAGTTCCTCCTAGAGGAGGATGCGATGCTAAATTTCTCTCTTCCCTTAAAATTTCTACCCTTAGTCATATATGGAGTTGAGTGTCAGTTACTGGGGTACTAAGTCTCTCATGGTTCAGTCTCGGTGAACAGGTGGGTAAAGGCCAAAATTATTCGTCTTTTCACAGATCCTTATGGAAGTACCATTGTATGTAAGATGATGTGTGAGGTACTGTTACCACCATGTCCTGAGGGTCTGTACCCTCTAGTACAGACTGGAAAATATCAGGGTTTTTAGGAAGTCTGTATTTAATAAACCTTTCCTCAAACCAGTTAAGAGAGAGAAAGCTGACAGGAAGGTGAGCTCAAAATACCAGCTTTGGTATGATGCAGTTGTTGACTGTGTCTTAGATGTGAGGTGTCGATGGGATTTTTAAATAATACACTCAGAATTAGACAAAGGTACCTTCCAAGTCACAACTTTCCCCATGTGGGGACAGCCCCTGCAAGTCATAACTGAAAAAAGTAGATCTTAGACTGTGCTTTCTGCAGAGTTGGTTCTCAAGAGGGAAACTGCATGCCCAACTGATTATTTCAACTTTACGAAACCTGATGAATTCTTTCTCTTCTTACATAAGAATATGCTATCAAGAAATACATAATCTGGGTTTGCTCTTGTGGGGTCACCCAAGCAAGAGATAAAAAATTAATGAGTTTGACTTCTCACAGAATACATTCTTGCTTTAATCTTTTGCTTTCATTTTTCTGGTTAATGCCATGCCACTGGGTGGTGCTTTCTCACCAGATCAACATCTAACCCAGTACCTGATGCTACTCAATATTGTCCTTTATGGCTTTCACTTAATATACTTCATCTGTAGTGTTCTAATTCCATAAACTTTTTGGGTATGGCCCCAGTTCTATCAACCCACCTTCAATAATATTCTTTCATTGTAACTCACTCAGGAATACTGATCTTAAGGATTCTCCTTATTAGAATTTCAAGCGGTGCTCCTTAATAGTGTCCTAGATCCTGGCTTCCTCTGACAGAGTCATTCTGGTCTGCCCTCTGACAACTTTCTTTTTTTCTTCTGCTATATATATATTTTTTAAAGATTTATTTATTTATTTATACAAGCAATACAGTCAGAAGTATTGGAGGGTGAGAGAATTCACCAGAGCCAGAGGGGAGAGCAGAGCAGGCAGACTGACAAAGTACACTGCTGAGGGAAGCAGTGGGTGGCAGGAGAGGTCTGCGCGCCATGTGGGACCCTCGCCTGGTGGCTGGGGATTGAACCAGCGCTGCAGAGGCTGCGGGCAGCTTTGCAGTGCCACCAGGGGAGGCCCTCTTCTGCTACATTTTGTCCAGTGTTAGCTACTCTTTTTTTGATTTAGTAACAAACAGTTCCCTGTTTGTTTCCTTTGACACATATCTCATGTTGGTACCACTGTGGTCTTTAAAAACACTGGTGCCAGATCCAATCCCCAGCGATTCAGGGTGCAGTCCTCCAATAATATTTATGTCAGCAATGTTGAGAACACTGAACTAAAACATGCCCTCCTTTTTCTATTACTTTCTTTAAAGAGGAGTTAGATTCTTTTACATTTTATGCACATCTATTCTATCCTTTAAATTCTGATTTTACCATATCACTTTAGTTTACATAGCATTTCAACCATCTCCTTAAGTAATTCTCTCTTGGTTCTGCCTAGCTAGTATGCCTTTCTTGATTTTCATTGTTCAATTGTTCCTATTATGATAGGAACACTGGAATAATCCACAAAGTTAATATGTTTCCTTAATAATAAGGATCACATGTATTTTTATTTTTTAATTAACAAAATCTACTCTTCTCTGGGTGAAGATTTGGATCAGACAATTTGGATTAAAAATCTAAATCCAGTTTCAAACTGTGGTGAGATGGCTCTTGGGCCCACGGGCAAGTTTCATGAGTTGAGGTTAGTTGCATCATAGTTTTCTTCTGATTCCTGAATAAAGAATGGAGTTTGGGTCTGGGGAACAATCCCTTACTGTCTACCCAGCTATGGACTAGCATTATAGCTAGACCCTAACTCATGCTCTCAGAGCTCCACTCTACAATTCATCTGAAAAACAGTAGAATGAAATAATTTTGCTCATTCATTGATGTGTTAGGAAGTTCACCCACTATAGCATTGCACTCAACAAGAGACCAAAGCACCCTTACAGTTAAGGTTAAACTGTAGTTAAAAACTCTTGCATTGAGCACAGAACAAGGGAATTGTAAAAGCGTAGTTGGTAGAAACTTTGCAAGAGAATAAAATAGAAAAGTCAGAGATGAAGTGTCACCTCAATTTTATCTTTACAATTAAAACTGTACTTAATTAGCTCATCAAATTAATCATTTAGCATTTCATAAAACATCTATTATAAAACCTTTTCTGTGGCTCTTAAAGTGTGCAAATGATACAGAACTGGATCTCAGCACCTCTGATCCTAAATATTTTTTGTCCATCCTTTAAGACTCAAATCCTGGGAAGCTATAGTCTCAAGAAAATGAATTCTGGACATTGTCAAAAGTTACAAGGCAGGTGAGCATCCTTTCTTGTGGGAGCCTGTGGTAGATGATGATGACATGAGGAACAACTAAAGTTTGTTTCTTTGAGCAGGACTGAAGTTTATCCTAAATCAAATAAAGATCTATCCTTCTGCTCAGGAATAGAGGAAAACTAGTCCCGCAGGCTTCCATTCCTACACAAGCAGCCATTCCTGCGATCACCACACTCCCATGAAAAGAAACACAAATGATCGTTAACACACAAATGTTATTACTTACGCACAAGATTCGGAAAACCATTATGTCACTTTTCAACCCAGTGAAAATATTTTAGACAACATGCATTTAAATACACTAGAATTTTAGTTTCCCCTTACAATCTTCAGTTAGCTGTCAGAAAAGTAGAGAACTTTAGAATTATGAATTATGCACATTTACTATATTAAAAATTCATCTCAAGTGAGACTAGGGAGGTGAGCATAGTGGAATGTTAATATCTTTAAAGGTAATATCTTTATTCTTAAATAATGACTCATTGTCAGAGCTTGCCTGAATCTTACTCTCTATAGCTCTGCACATCCCACAGCTGGGACCATCTGGTGGCAGATTTTAGGCTATCACTTACACCAAATCTTTGTGGCTTAAAATGAAGGTGCCCACGTTGGTAATCAGGTCTTTGTCCAGTTTTTCGTTGTTCCTGACTGAGTTGCTTATCTCTTTTGCCTCTCATATTCATAATTTGGCCTCCATTATAAGGCCCAGAGTTCTGAAGGGAGGCCTGTTTTTGCACTCTCTCATCTTCCTCCAGAGAGCGAATCAGTGTCTCTTTAGGCCTTATTATTATTATTTTTTAAGAGTTTATTTATTTTATACAAGAACTGGGGTATAGTCAGAAGTGCGGGAGGGTGAGAGAATTCACCAGAGCCAGAGCAGGGAGCACAACAGGCAGACAGACCAAAGACACTGCTGAGGGGAGCAGCGGGCAAGTCAGGAGAGGTCTGCTGCTCCATGTGGGGTTCTCCCTGGCCGTTGGGGAATCGAACCGGCGCTGCAGAGTCTGCGGACAGCTTCGAAGCGCGGCGCTCAACCGCTGCGCCACCGGGGAGGCCCTCTTTAGGCCTTATTATTGATCCCAATTTAAACATGAGAAAAACATTTACCTTTCAGGGACTGTTGCATAGAACCCCATCCAGACCACAGGTACTCAAAGAGCCCGAGTCACTACCTTCTCTTTTCAGGCATTTATTGGCAAAGGTTCTATTTATCCTCCCAAGGATCTGTCATTAGGTTACGAGTCTGTTCACCCATCTGGTCAGTATTTAGAACCTCCAAATATTCAGTGTAGGGTTGTCCCAACCAAACACGCGATAACACTCCTGGAAGTGGGCATAATGTTGGATGTTCATCTGAATGATAACAAGATACCTTAATAAAAATTTCAGCGTGTACAGAAATTTCAGCGTGTGCAGAAATTTCTGTGGAACTAGTAGCAAAAATATACATTATAGAAATCTCAGTTTCTTGAGTTTCATCTATTTATCAATTATCAGATGCCTGGCATCCTGTTCTTTTCCCTTTTCTGCCTTGCCTGACTGTTTGTACTATTTTCAAACTTCTATATACACACACCCAATGGCTAATAATATAAATTCTGGCACCTTCTAGCTGGTTGGATGATCTCCAGTAAGTTACTTATTTCATTTGAATCTCAAGCACTTCATTTGAAAATATAATAATAGTTTATATCTCAAAAAAGTGTGTGACGATAAAATGAGATTTATTTAAAGCAGCAGTTATCAAACATTTTCTGACTTAAAACTTTTTTAACTTAAAAACGGAGGGTCTCAAAAGGCTGTTCATATGAGTCTTATCTATCAGTGTATACTGTATTGGAAATTAAAATGGCAACATTTTATATTTGTTAATTTATTTGAAAATAGCGATTACAAAGTCAATGTTAACAGAAATAACATTTTAAATTAAACAACTGTTTCTCAAAAACCTTTACAGAATGACATTATTTTATATTTTGCTAATCTCTTGAATGTCTTTATGGCAGTTAGATTTTCATATGTTCCTTTATACTTGATTCAGCTGCAATATGTTGTTTTGGTTGAAGTACATGAAAATAATGTGACTTCACACAGATGTGTCCTACAATCTTTAGAGAGAATTGTGGATATTCTCCTTTGATAGTTTACACAAATTTAAATGGTAGTTTATAAAAAATTATGTGAATTTGGAATCTTACATTGTTTCAATGAACACTTTGTACTCTATAATATTAAAATACATTGGTCTGGGTTGCATTTTGAATGGCTCTTTCACTCATGTGTGATTTTATGTATTCTGAATTTACAAAATACTAGTCATTTACAAAATACTAGTTTATTGATGTGAACATTAAAGGAATCCAATTTATTTAAAATTTAAAAAAATAAAATTTTATTGATTTACTATTAACTTATAACAATGTAAATTTTGGAAGTGCAGCTGCATACTCTAATATATATCTATGCCTTACCATACCCAACACCAAAGTTCTAGTGCCATCCACACTATTAAATTGAAACCCTCTACCTATTCCTCTCACCCTCCTCCACCTTTTTCCTCTGTAACCACCATAATTTTAAGAGTCTATGAATTTTACTTTTCTTTTTCTCAACATATCCACCTCTTTTGGTAGCCATTAATTGGTCTTATAGCCAAATGTTTAGTTTTGTTTATTTTAGTAGATTTGTTTATTTTTTTCTCTGTATATTACATTGAGTGCAATGATATGGTGTTTGTCTTTTTATGTCTGACTTATTTCACTAAGCATAATCATCTCTCTAGGTCCATGAATGTTGTTACAAATGGTAGGATTTCATCTTTTTTAGTAGCTGAATAGTATTTCACTGTGTGTATAAATCATATCTTCTTTATATATTTGTTAGTTGATAGCTTGTAATTGATGTAAATCATGCTGCAATAAACTTGAAGGTGTATATGTCTCTTTGAATTAGTATTTTTGTGTTTTTCATGTAGTACCCAGTGGTGGGATAATTGGATTGTATGGAATTTCTGTTTTTAAGTTTTTTTTGGAATCTCCATACTGCTTTCTGTTATGGCTGCATCAATTTACATTCCCCCCAAAAGTGTATAGTTTCTTTCTTTCTATGTCCTTTCCAATACTTGTTGTTTCTTGCCTTTTGGATAATAGCCATTCTCACAAGCGTGCTGTGGTATCTCGTTGTTTTGATTTGCATTTCTCTAATAAGAAATGATGAGCATCTTTACATCTGCCTACAGAGAAGTGTCTATTCAGATCCTTTGTCCATTTTTAAATCAGGTTGTTTGTTTTTCTTATTGTTGGGGTTTATGAATTCTTTGTATATTTTGGATATTAATTCCTGTCAGATGTGTGATGTGCAAATATCTTCTCTGATTCAGTATGATGTCCTATTGTTTTGATTCAAGTTTCTTCCACTGTGCAGAAGCTGTCTAGTCTGATGTAGTCCCATTTATTTCTGCATTTGTTTCCCCTGCTGTTGGATTTGAGTCCCCAAAGACACATCTTAAGGCTGATGTTAAGGAACTTATGTTTTCTTCTAGGTATTTTATGGTTTCAGGTCTTACATCTAACCCTCTAATCCATTTTGACTTAATTCTTGTATATGGTGTGAAATAATGGTCTAGTTTTATTGTTTGGTATGTAACTGTCCAGTTTCCCAATACCTTTTATTGAAGAGACTTTCCTACTCATCATAAACTCTTGGCTCCTTTGTTGTAAATTAGTTGTTCATGTCTCATTAGTTGTCTGTATGTGTGCCTGCACTCTTCGTTCTGTTCTGTTGATCCTTGTGTTTGCTTCTATTCCAATATCAAGCTGTTTTAGTTACTATCACTTTGTAGCATAGCTTCGAGTCAGGGAATATGATCCCTCCTATTATGTTCTTTTACTCAGGAGTGTTTTTGCTATTCAGGACTTTTGTCGTTTCAAATAAATTTCATGATTGTTTTATTTCTGTGACAGGGATTACAATCCATGAGCATATTATACGGTACCATATTTTTGAGGTCTTTCTTTCTTTTAATAATATATATATAATTCTTATATACAGGTTTTTCACTTCTTTGGTTGAATTTATTCCAAGATATTTTAATTATTTCTGATGAGAGTGTAAATGGGATAGTTTTTCTACTTGTTCAATATTTGTTTACAGAAATCAACAGATTTTTGTATATTAATCTTATATATACTGCCACTTCACTGTATTCATTTATGATTTCTAGTAGCTTTTTACTGGAGTATTTGGCACTTTATATGTAAATTATGTCATCTGCAAACAGTGATGGTTTCACTTTTTCCTTTCTAATTTGGATATGTTTATGTACGTTTTATTTTCTTTAAATGATCAGGCTAGGACTTACAACACTATATTGAATAATAATCATGAGAGTGGACATCCTTATCTTGTTCCTGATGCTCAAGGAAAAGTTTTCAGCTCCTCATCTTTGAGTATGATGTTGGCCGTGGATTTGTCATATGTGGCCTTTATTATGTTGTTGTATGTTCCTTCAGCAACATTTTTCTGAGTTTTTTATTCTTTTATCATAAAAGGACGTTGAGTCTTGTCAAATGTCTTTTCTGCATCTATTAAGATGGTCAGATGATTTTTGCCCTTCCTTTTTGTTGATATGGTAGATCATGCTTATTCATTTGCATAAATTGCACCACCCTAGGGACCCAAACTGCTGAAGGGCATGTTCTAAATATATTCCGCCATCCATGCACACAAAAGCAAAGAAAGTAAACTGTCAGTATGAATGATCTTAGTTGGTATGCATAGAGAGAGAGAAGAAAGGTTTCAAGTAACCTTGAACCTTAAAACTTCAGAAATTATCCCTCATGAACAAATACAAATGCACAACCCAACTGACTCAGTTGAAATTGGGGTGGTGGAAGCCTGAAATCTAAGGCACCTTTTGGTGGGAGACTACAAGAAAAGGATTAGGCAAGTCCCAAAGAACTGGATAGAAGGAGAGGCCTGAATTCAAAATGTATCATAGAATCCACCATGAAGTCAATTGAAAGGATGTTACTATCTCTGCCAAAATGCCAAAGTCCCAGGAGCAGCCTGCACATGTCTCTCACCCACATGTCCTTGTATTTTCCCCACCTTCATCCTACTTCAGTTTATAAAGTCACCTTACTCCTTCGAAGCTGCCACCCCCATTCAGGAAGTCTGGTTTATAGCAAGCTGGGAATGTAGTTCAAGCTCAAGTAAGTAGGGGTAGAGAAAATGGCGCCCATTCACTGTGCTGTGATGCTTCTCCCCCTACTACAGAGATGCAGTCTGTAGCACTTAACCTCCTTAGAATAAATCCTATTATTTATTTATGGTATATTTAGTGTACTATTTAATTCAGGTGGTTACTGTTTTGTTGAAGATTTTTGCACTTATGGTCATCAAAGATATTGGTTTGTAGTTTTCTTTTTTGGTGCTGTTCTTGTGTCATTTTGGTATCAACTTTATAGTGACCTAATAAAAGGAGTTAAGAAAAAAGAACAAAAACCCAAAGAGTTGCACAATACCCAAGAAGCTAGCTTCAACTATATTTTCTATCATTCAGAGAAAGAGAGAGAAAGAGAGAAGAGAATCTTACCACTTGGTTTCCATTAGACTTATGCAGAGGAAGAGATCAGGAATCTGATGTGGTCAAAGTCTTTATCTTGATTGCCAGCTTTGTTAGCAGCCCTACATATTATCTTCTGGAGTCATCCTGCGGAAACAAACAGCATCCAGTCTTTTGATAGTGCTTCTGACGGGCACACCACATTATACAGGGGAAAATTTCCTCATTCATTTGAGTTCTTCTGAGGCTGGACAAACAAGTTAACATCAGATAGATTAGTAGGAAAGAAGGTCAACGTTTAATAACATCTGCTTGGAGAATTTATAGGGTTGTAAATGCTAAAGAAAAAAGGAATGGACCAGGGATATTTATTCTCTATTTAAGGTTTTGGATTGTCATGGAGAGACAGAGGGAGACTTCAGGGAAGACAAGGAAGAGATGACTTTTGAGACTAAATGATGAGTTTCTGGAATTGCCTCCAGTCCAATTGCTACCATGTCCAGTGATAAACCTACAAATGGATGATCCCCCCAGACCACTTTCTTCTAGGTCATAAAAAGGGAAGCAGTGATTGTTTATTAGATTAGGAAATGGGCAAACACTGAAATAAGGACAAAATTCTCTTAACCTCTAGGAACTTCACAACATTTAACTTAAAAAAAATCTGCATTTTCAGGTAATGGTAATGGGCTTTCCTACTCTCCCAGGGTCTTGATTGGCCTTTAGTTCCCCTTATAAAGGTGCTACTTATTGGAAGAGACCTACTCTGACATATTGAGAGAAACCTTCATGACCCTTTTGGGGAGACCAGTCCCATATTTTCATAGCCCACACTCCACTGAGTATGCATCTTTTTTCCCCTAGATAAACAACGAGTTTTGAGAAGCCAGATCATTCCCTTATGCTAATAATTATCACAGGTGTTATTTAAACTGTCTGTACCTCTTCCATACTTAATATGATTCAATTTACTAAAATAATTAAAAAATATTAATTTTGGAATAGTAAATGTGGCTCCCCTTTCTGTCCCTCCCCCCCACAATGCTGCCTGGGAATGATTATGAACACTAACAGGTGATACTTAAATTAGGTAAAAATGTGTATTTGTCTCAAAACAATTGAACAAAGAAAATGAGATAAACACAAAGTGTTTTATCATCTGAAGACATTTTCTCTCATTTCTTAACAGAGAGCAATTTAATTCAGAAAGACTGAAAGTATTGATTGAGGTATTGGCCCCTAGATACTTAACAGATGAATGAAACCAATGAAAAGGGCACTTACTGTTCATATTTTCCAATATGAGAGAACAAGTATTAATAAAGGGAGAGAGTTAATTTTAGAAAATGATACTTCCCCCAAAAGATTACATTTATTGAATATGCCTTATAAAATAGGGTTGTGGGTTATTAGCCTCAAACAATACATGGCTTATAAGAGAATGAGGTCAGAGAGATGAGTTTCCAGGGAGATTTCCTGCAGATGTTGCTCCGGATGGAGATGACACACTCAGCTTATGGTAGCCTAAGAGGCCCTTAAGGGAGCTTCTTATCTAGGGAAAGGCCTCTTCTGGGTTGTAGAACTGTGTAAATCCCTGCTTTCTGGTTTCAGCTCTTCTGCTACTTGTGTTCACTCTCCACATTTGTAGTCTATAGGTCTTTTTATCTGCTCAGCTTGTTGTCTACCTACTGCATGCACAATGATGCCTGCAAGTGGACCAGCCTTGACCAATAAAAGGCATGATCTCTCTAGAGCTTATATCTGAAATTTATGCATTCATGGAAAAGAAAAAAAACCTGCAGATCATGTGCACACTCTTAAAAGGAGTATCTGATATGTATGACATATCGTTATGTGAACCAAACAAATCATTTGCAATGTGTTAAGTGCCTGGCTAAGAAGATAGGGAAGAAGAGGTATTAACAGTTTAATAGGTTGTCAGGTACTTTGGGCGGTGAGCTAAGGTTTTACAAATATTAGTGATATTAATTTTTACAAAAATCACATGATAATATCCATGATTGAATGGATGACTGAACTAAGCTATAGAGAGAGTCTAAGTTGGTCAGAGTTGCTCAGATTCCTGTGAATTGGCTTAATCTGTTTGTTTTATCTTAACTATTATATTCTTTTGATAGATCCTGGTAGCTATTGTTAAAACAAAAGTTGCATGGGACAGTGTTAAACAGGCAAAGATTTTGTTCAAGGTTATTACAATAGATGTGAGGGATCACAATTATGTCTGACTCAACTCAACTGCTTTAACAAAGAGCGGGGTGGGGTCCCCCCCCCCAGTGGCGCAGGTGGTTGAGCATGCAGTGAAGCTGTTGGCAGCCTCTGCAGTGCTGGCCTCTGCAGCGCCGGCCAGCGAGGGTCCCACATGGCATAGCAGACCTCTCCTGTTGCGCCCGCTGCTCCCTTCAGCAGTGTATTCTGTCAGTTTGCCTGTTCTGTTCCCCACCCTGTCTCTGGTGAATCCTCTCACCCTCCCGCACATCTGGCTTGTACCCTGGTTCTTGTATAAATAAATAAATAAATCTTAAAAAAACCAACAACAACAAAGAGGGAGGTGGTTGAAGGATCTTGGGTCATTTGTGTTTGTTGTTTGGCTTTATCCAAAGGAAAAGTAAACATTTAGTACTTTCATGATAGGAAATAATTTTTTTTTTTTTTTATTTTTTATTTTTTTAAGGTAATTTTTTTTTTTTAATAAATTTTATTGTTACATTCCCCATACAATTGCAGCCCCCCCATTCTGACCCCAATCCCTCCCCTCCCACCCCCGCCCCCCTAAAAGTGTCTCTGGTTCATAGTTTTTTGTTGATTTTGATTTTCACTTTCTTATAGTTATTCATTTTCCTGGTCCCTTATTTAAGTTTTCTAGATTCCTGCTATGAGTGAGACCATCCGGTATTTTTCTTTTTCTTTATGGCTTATTTCGCTGAGCATGATCCCTTCCAGCGCCATCCATGTTGCTGCAAATTGCATGTGTTTATCTTTTTTGAATGCTGAGTAATATTCCATGGTATATATGTACCACATCTTCTTGATCCAGTCATCTATTTTAGGGCATTTGGGTTGTTTCCAAAGCTTAGCTATTGTAAACAGTGCTGCTATAAACATAGGGGTGCAGGTGTTCTTTGGAATTGATGTTTCTGTGTCCTTTGGGTAAATACCTAGGAGTGGAATTGCTGGATCATATGGAAGCTCTATGTTTAGTAGGTCCAGAAATCTCCATACAGCTTTCCACAGTGGTTGGACCAGTTTGCACTCCCACCAACAGTGCAGAAGAGTTCCTTTTTCTCCACACCCTCGCCAACATTTGTTGTTGCTAGTTTTTTTAATATGTGCCATTCTCACTGGTGTAAGATGGTATCTCATGGTAGTTTTGATTTGCATTTCCCTGATGACAAGTGATGTTGAACATTTTTTCATATGCCTGTTGGCCATTTGCATTTCCTCTTCAGAGAAGTTTCTTTTAAGCTCTTCTGCCCATTTTTTGACTGGATTATTTTCTTTGTTGTTGTTGAGTCTCATCAGCTCTTTGCAGATTTTTGTGATCAGTCCTTTATCATTAGTGTTGGGTGCAAAAATGTTCTCCCAGTTGGTGGGGTTTCTCTTTGTTTTTTTTATTGTCTCTTTTGCTGTGCAAAAGCTCTTTAATTTGATGTAGTCCCAGCTGTTTATCTTTGCCTTCACTATCACTGCTTTGGGTGATGTGTCTGTAAAGATGTCTTTGATGTGCAAATCACGTAGTGTTTCGCCTATATTTCCTTCTATATATTTTATGGTTTCAGGTCTTATGTCTAGTTCTTTAATCCATTTTGAGTTGATTTTTGTGTATGGTGTGAGGTGGTGGTCAAGCTTCATTCTTTTGCATGTAGCGACCCAGTTTTCCCAGCACCATTTATTGAACAAACTTTCTTTGCTCCAATGCATATTCTTTGCTCCTTTGTCAAAAATTAGTTGACCATAAATCTGTGGGTTTATTTCTGGATTTTCTATTCGATTCCATTGGTCTGTATGTCTGTTCTTGTTCCAATACCATGCAGTTTTGATGATTATGGCTTTGTAGTATAGTTTGAAGTCTGGGAGTCTGATGCCTCCATTCCCTTCTTTTTTTTTCAGGAGAGCTTTGGCTATTCGGGGTTTTTGGTGATTCCATATGAATTTCATCAATAATTGTTCTATTTCTTTGAAGAATGCCATTGAAATTTTGATTGGAATAGCATTGAATCTGTATATTGCTTTTGGTAGGATGGCCATTTTAATAATGTTTATTCTTCCAATCCATGAGCAGGGGATGTCTCTGATAGGAAATAATTTTACAACCTGAAGTGAGGAGCCTGCCAATTAAAATTAAAAATTAAAAAAAAAATGGCTCCCACATCTCAAAAAAGACATTCCTATATACCAAGGGTCCTATAAAAAGATTTACACATCAAAAATAAAGAGAAAAAGCTCACAATTGCACATTTTCCCCCCAAGTAAATGCTCTACAAAAAGAAAGGTTAGGGACTTAGACCCAGGAAGAAACCTGTCCAAAATTTAATAAAACTGAGGGAAACTTGAAGGTCAGCTTAGTAAGTCTTTCTTTTTGTTCTAGGGGAGACAAGCATTGCATTAGCAACTTAGGAAAATTGGTCAATGGAATTTGCTTTAGCAGGTTGCTGTGAATGAAGGATTAGTTGAAACATCTACTGAGACTTGGCAGGAGAGGATATTTGGTGTGATTGAAGCAGACTATAAACCTAGTTTCTGAGTCCAGAGGAGAGCAGGTTGAGAAGATTCCCTGGCATTGGACTTGAGATATCTGTCCATGTTGGAATGAGGATGTGACAGTGACAATTTGACAATTTCCCATTTTGCAGTCTGAATGTTTTTGGTGATGTCATAGACACCCAGGAGGTTTTGGTAAGATTGTCCAGTCTTGGTTATTTTCCAGAGCAAAGCATGAAGAAGAGGTAGTTCTGGTGAATTTCTGGAGTCCCCACACAGCTGCAGCTCTAGGCATGCAGGTAGCCCCTATGTGATCTGCCATAGTGACAAGTCCTTTGATGATTGTATCTAGTTATCTACCTTCAATGTACACGTCTTTAGATCCTGCGGAGAAAGCTACATGACAAGCTAAAATCCCAGTAAGAATCTGGGAAATCAGATTTTAATTCTCAGTAATTCCAAGTCAGGAGGGTGGGGAGAAAATTAGGAAAATTAATTTGGACAATTCTAGTCAGATATTGAAGGAAACTGCAAAAGTTTTAAAATTTGGTAAGGGTGGACAATTTGTATAAGACAACAGGATTTGGTTTAATGTATAGGTAGATAGCAAATCCATGTAGTTTGCAAAGAGGTGAGAAATAGCTTGATGAACAGCACCAGAATTAAAAATTCATGAGGTTGTACTGTATAGTTTTCTCTTGAAACATAAAATTTCTCTTTATAGTCATTTTTTCTTTTAATCAATGACAATCAAAGTAAGATTATTCTCAGTCACAAAATAAGTTTGGTTTCATTAGATTTGGCCTGAATACTTACATAGGTGTAGAAAGAATGTTAATTAACCACATAGGTCTTTTTAACGTTTATTTTGCTGGAAGTTTTTATAAGGAATATCGGATTAAATTTTTAAAAGCTTCTTGAGTCTAGGAAGCTGAACCAAGAATTTGTCATCAGATTTTACCTGCAGTACTTATAGATTTATTTATTTTTATTAAATTTATTTCTTACATCACAAGCTGATTTTCCCAAGAGGGGTTTGTAAGCATTGACTCAATAAAATTGACCTTAGTTTCTTAAAATGGTCTGGTCATATCTCATTTTATGCACAGCATTTTCAAGTATGCTTTGTCAAAGCTTTGGCTATATAATCAATGTTTCTAATTATATTTGTCCCAGGTCATATTTTTATTAAGCCAATGCAAATCATTATATTGCCATGAAAATAATGGCACTCAAAAGTCCCTAAGTTGTAGGGGAGTAGGCAAAGAGAAAAAAAAATATTGTATTTCATTTCTGTTGTTTACAAAAGTATAATCTACTAAATGTTTATGAACTATAGATAGTTAAGAGAAAAGAGAAAGAGGTTCCTTATATCCAGGAAATAGGACATTTAAGAATCAGCAGTATTTCAATCAAATCCGTAATCACCCTTCATGAACTCATACAGTCTTATGGAGTTCTTGTTCAGTTTGACCTTGGATCAGCAATCTTTTAAGTCCACCAGTTTCTCCAACCAGGGTCCTAGAAATCCCAACTCAGTTCAGTAGTATGATTTGCTGTTATTTCAGCAAAGCCGTAGAAGTCTGTGCCTCAGAGAACCTACATAATCCTTTCATAGTGTCTGAGATAGTCCTTTTTAGTTGAAAATGATGTACATTGGCCTGTTGCTGATTGCAAGTGCTTTCAGGGAAGCATCATAGCCTCCTGCCTGGTCTCCCAGGCTGCAGTCTCTTCTCAACAGAATTGCCACACTCAGTCTAACAGATTTCTAGTTACATTGCTTTCTGTCTCAGACCTTCCCTTTTTTTAATCCTCTGCTCACAACCTTTCCATCTCACTCCCAGTAAATTCAATTTTGCATAATGCTCTGTGTGAACCAGCGCCCCCATCCCAAGTACCCCCGTGTCATCTCCTCCTAATCCCCCTGACATTTCTTTGTACTCCAGTCAAATGGGCCTCCTTGGGGTTCTTTAACATTTTTGTCACCTTTCTCTCTAGGGGTCTGTACCTTCTGCTGGGAATGTTCTTCCCCAAATATTCACATGGCTTCCTCAAATTTTCAATTTCCTGTTCAAATATTACAAATAAATAAGAACTTCTCAAACAATCCTACCTAAAATAGGAACTATATTCTGATCACCTCTTTTGCAGCAATTCTCGGTTCTCTAAAATGAATTTTATCCCTTACCCTACTTAATTTACCCTTAGAATTTTCACTGTTTAACATTTTGTGTGTTTTCCTGTTTGTTATGGTTTGTTTCCTTCTGGTGAGATAAATATGAAAGATGGGCTTTTTCTGTTTTGTTCATTCTTTATGTCCTTTGCCTAGGACATCCCCAGACTCTTAGTAGGCATTCACTATTTACTGGTTCAGTTAATGAATATACCCTAGATTTTTTCAAATATGTGAATTTTTTCTAGATTAAACCAGTATAAATTATATTTCTATTCTTTATAACAGGTCTGTCTATCTTGGCACTACTGGTAGTTTAGACCGTATCATTCTTTGTTGGGGCTGCTTTCTGCTTTGCAGGATATTTAGCAGCATACTTTCCTCTACTTGTCAGATAACAGCGAAAGTTCCCACTGTGACAACTAAAAATGTCACCAGACATTGCCAAATATCCTCTAGAAAGCAATATTGCCCCACTTGAGGCTCAACTCAAATATAATCTTGATCAAGGTTTGATTGATTTTCTCTCAGTTGAGTTATGAACCCTTTATCTCTGCTTCTGTAGTATCTCTCTCATTGTTTTGTATAACTTTATAGAATTATCTCTTTAATTGTCTGTACCAACTGAGTGGTGACATCTTTGAATGCAGGAACTATAGCTATATATTTAGTACTGTTCTAATACACAAAGGGATTGTTAAATGTTTTCCAGTGATTGAATGAATGAACTATTAGCTTTCTTGGCTAGGTAAAGCCACTGAAAACAATTTGATATGACCCTCCCATTGTGGTAGTTAAGAAATCAACTAGGGCTTTGACAATGCTATGGTATATAAACAGAATGCTAGAATAGAAAGTTCTGAGAATGATGGCCAGTAAAAATTAAAGCTGAATGCTCACTATAGGGAAGTAGCTTATATCAAAGAGAATCATCAGAAGTCAGTGCAAGCATAGGTGTTATGGTTTGTTTGAATAATTTAGGCAGTTCTACATCCAGTGCACCAAGGGTGGGTAATTTTCTGCTCTATTTTTCCAGAACATGAGATGAAACTATCACTGACATTATTTCTACTTCAAAATGTTCCTGAAAAGGGAAATCTGAGATAAGTGATACAAAAACAAGCTTTTGACTCATTCGTTTTAGATATTGCTGAGCTTTTTAAATGAGAGTAACAGCAATTTGATTCTTTCATTTGGACTATTCACTGAAAGTAGGATGTGCAATTTTATGTTTTGTTTTTGAGAGTCTTGGTTTTTCTGATTTGATATTCTTTCCTGCTTTGCAAAAAGAAAAAAGGCAAATAAAGAAGAAAAGCTTGTCTACCTTACTCTCTTTTCAGATATACAAATAAATTAACGTTTTGGGAGCTAAATGGAGTCAAAATTAAATTGAATTAATTGTAAAAGTCCATAGAATTTTTCAAATGTTTTCATCTAAAAAATTTAAGTATGTGTGATCCAAGCAAAAATTGATTCTGTGTTTATTTAAATATATTTCTGGTGATAGCTGATGGTATTTAGAAATAAAAACTCTCAATTCAAAACCTCTGTACAGATCCCTGAGGAAACTGAAGTAAAGAAGGATAAAACAGGCCTGGAAAAGATACAGAGTACGTTTTGCCTCACCAGATTGAGGACTTAACTTCAGTCTTTCCACCCTGGAAATGTCAGGAGTACTTTTCGTACTAACATCATTTTATT